>NC_033638.1:4616464-4662956 GCF_001540865.1 Ananas comosus
TATATATATATATATATAGAGAGAGAGAGAGAGAGAGAGAGAGAGAGAGTCCAGCTGGGGTACTATCGATAGCACGAAGGATTTTGTGCTATCGAGTTTTCCACCGTTAGATTTAACCCTTTGATTATTTTTACCAGTTAGATTATGCTATTCAACCAATCACTCACTCAACCCTAGGGGGCCCACATCATCCTAACCATACATTTCTCGATCTAAGGGTTAAAAAACTAATAGCACCACTCGCTTGGTGCTATTGATAGTATTCCAGCCTAGTTCTCTCTCTCTCTCTCTCTCTTTCTATATATATATATATATATAGAGAGAGAGAGAGAGAGAGAGAGTCTGGCTATAGTACACTTATGTGTATAGACCTCTTTGTACTCGTAAGTTTTTGGCCGTTACCTCTTTGATCATTTTCACCCATTAGATCATACTACTCAACCGACTACTCATTCAACCCTAGAGGACCACTATCATCCTAACTGCACATCCCTTCAAAACTTATGAATATAAAGGGTCTATACTCATAAGGGTATAGTAGCCCTACTCTCTCTCTCTTTCTCTATATATATATATAACNTTATATATATATATATATATATATATAGTCCGGCTATTATATTATTATGAGTATGATCGCCGTCATACTCATAAGTAGTTTTTGATGATGGAGCTTCTGAATCAATGATCCATACCATTAAACATATTTTACAACATTTAAACATTCTAGAAACCGAATTTTATAATTTTTTGACATCATATCTCTGATGATCAAAGGGTTTCAAAATTGATATTTTAACGGCCAATATGAAGCATTTCCAAGTAAACAGTGTAGAAAAACCGAGAAAGCTTGTGTGCTTTCAAAAGCACAATGGTCTCCATGCTATCGAGTCGTTTTCGATGTTGAGATTTCCGAATCGACGATTGGCTCCGTTGAGCTTGATCTAGAGTATTTAAAGTAACTAGAAAATAAATTTCATAAATTTTCGAGATCATTTATCTAGTAATTGAAGTGGCCCAAAACCTAGTGATTTCACTATTGACAGAAAATTCTTCATACTATATAAAACAAGATATCTAAAATTTTAGTGTCATATCATCACCTTTTGTGAGATTTTTATTTTCAGCCGTTGACATTGAGCCCTTTCGATCACTAGGTAAATGATATCACTAGAAAAATGGCGAAATTTATTTTCTACGTACTTCAAGTACTCTAGATTAAGTTTAACGGCGTCGGTCGTCGATTCGGAAGTCCCAGCATAGAAAACGACTTGATAGCACGAAAACCTTCATGCTTCTAAAAGCACACAAGCCGGAACATTCTGAAAACCGAATTTTATAATTTTTTGACATCGTAAACCTGATGATCAAAGGGCTTCAAAATTGACAGTTTACCAGCTGATATGTACATATGTATGTACATATAGAGTCCAACTACTATACTCTTATGAATAGGATCAACTTCATACTCATAAGTCGTTTTGGATGATAGAGCTTCCGAATCAATGATCCATACCATTAAACATAATTTTGTGCATTTGAAACTTCTAGAATCCAAACGTAATAATTTATTGACATCATTTCCCTTACGATCAAAAGATCTCGAAGCTGGTAATTTTTAAGAGTCGGCGTAGGATGCTCGCAACTTTAATGGTGTACAAGAATCGAAATTGGTTGAATTTTTGATAGAAAATTTTATTCACTATCTAGATAGAGATCTATAACTTCGATCATCAATTGAAGAACCCGATCCTCTATTTTTAGGAGGTAATTCGATTTTGCCCATTCATTTTATGCCCACTCGATGGACTTTATTACAATTTTAAAAAAATTACGAAATTTATTTTCTAGAAGTTTCAAATACTTTTATATCATATTTAATGGTATGGATCGTCAATTTGGAAGCTCCATCATCGAAATCAACTTATGAGTACAAATAACTCTATATCATAAGAGTATAGTAGCCCTATTGTATATGTATATATATATATATATANCTCAACTATATATATATATATATATATATATAGAGAGAGAGAGAGAGAGAGAGAGAGAGAGTTGGACTGGGCTACTATTAGTAGCAAAATTTCATTATTGCTACCAGTTTTTTAGCCTTTGGATCAACTCTTTTAATCATTTCTAACCATTGGATTAAATACTATAACCTAGTGGAGACCACTCAACCCTAGGGGGACCACTCAACTCTAACCGACTAATATCATCCTGATCCTACAATTTTTCATTCAAGGGTTAAAAATTTGATAGCAAAAAGAGCGTTTTACTATTAATAGTATTTCAGCCTAATTCTATATATATTTATGTACATATGTATATACGTATATATGTATATACGTATATATGTATATATATATATATGTATATATGTATATATATATGTATATATGTATATATATATGTATATATATATATATATTACTATCATCCTAACCGTACACCCTTAATTCAAGAACCGAAAACCTACAAGCACCAATGACTTGGTACTTTTAAAAGCAGAGGAGCTCAATTCATATATATGTATGTACATAAATATATGTACATATGTATAGAATTATGCTACTATACTATTGATAGTACCAAGCGTTTGGTAGTATCGAGTTTTCGGCCGTTGGATGAAAAGATGTGCGGTTAGGATGATAGTGGTCCCCGATTAAGATGATAGTGGTCCCCTAGGGTTGAGTTGGTAGTTGGTTGAATAGTATAATCTAACGGGAGGAAATGATCAAAGGATAGATCTAACGGCAGAAACTCAATAGTACCAAGAGCTTGATACTATTGATAGTATAGTAGCCGAACTCTGTATGTATGTGTGTGTGTGTGTGTGTGTGTGTGTGTGTGTAGGTACATATATGTATGTATATATGTAATTATGTATGCTATTAAAGTTTACATATAAAATTATAATATAAAAGGAAGCAAAAATAATTTATCAAGTAAAACTATATGATATATGAAAAAATTTATGTAACATTTTTATATATGATAAATAAAATTTATATGTTATTTAATTTTTTTGATTGTATATGTTATTCAAATTTTATTTAACATTCATGGTATATTTTATATCAAGTTTATACATAAAAAATTTAAAATATAAAATATTATTTTGTCCTCTTTTCCAACAATGTGGTCCGAAAACTATTTTCCCATTCTTGCAAACCAAACGCTAAGAACCGTAAAACTATTTTCCAAGGAAAACTTTTTTCTATTGAAAACTATTTCTTCACAGTTTTACGTGGAACCAAACAGCCCCTTTATAAGACAACCAACTTAAAAAATTACTGCCATGAAATGTCACACATCAAACACAAATCAAATGGATGAGCTACAATATATGAAATCAACTATGTGAAACACTGGAATTATACATCGACAAGAACTAAATTTAATCTTACATTCAGACCATAAATGTCAGGCCTACTCCCATGCTAAAGCAAATACATACAAGCACATGTGCACATGTGAGCACACAAACTCATGTTAACATATATGCAAGGCAGATGTTTAAGCAACCACATAGGCCAACAAAGAACAGACGTTGTCAATACCTGTCGGCAAAGATTCTCTAGTGTTACAATGCTATAATGTGAATGCTACAAGAAGTTACTAGTCCAAACTAAATTGCAACCTAATAATAGTTGGATTTTGACAAATATTGATGCTTTGAACCGGTATATACTCTAACGTAAGACTCAACATCTATATTCTATTTAATGTTAAAAACTTCATTTGCTAAAGCACAAAGTAGAAGATATTTTTTTGCATGAAAAGCAACATCATACCATGGTTGAATTGTAGCTTGTACGAGCAGCAATAGGTCCAGATGAAATTGCATCAAGTATACCATACATTTCAATATTGTCACCAAAGTTGTGTAGCATGCACCTGATATCAACCAGTAACTTAAGAAAATATTATAAAGCTACAGTAAGTCGTCAAACCAAATAGCTTCCGAAATAAAATTAGGTGTTCTACAAGTTGTGATTCATTAGTTCAAGTAAAACTCTAATAAATGGCCAGAAAAAATTGGATACCAGGACATACCAGACATATGGAACTCCATAAAACTGGGACGATTTCTTCCATATCGGTTTGACATCAGCAAATAAATCGAGAACTATCATCTTACCAATAGGAACTGAATGCAAGAGTGCCTATATAATAGGAAAATATGTAAGTTATTGGTTGTTCGGTCATCAAAAGGCTGCAACCAAAGGTACTCTTCGACGCAGAGCCTATCTATTCCCCATAGAATTAATATTTACCACAAGATTTTACCTTGTGTCTCGTTTAAGAGCAAGAGTAATGTTTGATGCAGAGCTTACGTATTGTGCAGAAGTTATATATTTACTAAAAGGAAGATTTTATCTTGTGTATTGTCTAAGATTTCCTAACAATATTGTGGTTATAAAGTTCAAATTACAGAGGTACCAAGACAGAAAAAAAAAAAAAAGAGATTAAAAATAAGAAAAAAAAAATCTAAGAGCAAGAATTTTGATATTAGGTAGTTCTACAAACGGACAAAATAGAGCTTGTGACTAGTAAAATTAAACTAGTAAAATTAGGCAATGAAACAAAGAATGGCTGCTTAATAAAAGTAAGAGTTTCCACAACCATGACAAATTTATTACAAGGGTGCAGGCTTTTATTTCTTTTGGGTCCGTTTGCTTATAAAATCATCAAACATGCAAAAATTGTGCAAATAACCTTGTCGAAGGGGATATTTTCGCACATCCTTCAAACATATACATGCCTGTCGCAAGGGTACCCACACAAAAACTGTTCTCTGCATACATATTCATGGAAGGTGCAGTCATGCAAATAAGCAGAAAAGCACACTTGCATGCATGCCATTGGCAAGGGCATCGGCAACAAAATGGTTTTGCCAGTGTTTGAAAAGATGCAAGGCGCAAAAAAGGCACAAAGGCCTTTTGGAGCCTAGGCACGAGGCGCATCAGGAGGCGCACGCCTCAAGAAGGTGAGATGCACATCTAATAAAAATTAAACACTCTTAACAAGTGTAGTTTAAATGGATGTTTTACGTTAAAAAATTTCAAAATAGTCATACAAAAACAATATAACCATAAAAAAGTAAAGAAATCATATCTATAAATATTCTCAAACTTAAAAGAAAAAAAATTATATTTCAACTTTCAACTTAAAAGCGCTTACTGTTGCTTCTTGCTTCTTGCTTTTTGCCGCTACTACTTATTGTCATTGGGGATGGAAGAGAGAACGACCAAGACAAAAGGAGAAGAAAGCGTTCAAATTAGAAAAAAAAATTCAATTCCTTAAAATTTTAGAATATATTGAAAAAACCCAAGACCCGAAAAACCCAAACCCTAGACCCATTAAACGTAAACATCACGAGGTGCGTCTAAGGCGTGCGCCTCGCTCTCTGAGACGCTAAGGCCCAAGCCTCACACCTAGGCGCTGAGGCAGGCTTTCAACAATTGAGTTTTGAGTATCTATTATATGTCTCGAATTCTGGAACCGTAAGGTTCTCTAACCCAATTTTGTTTTGATTATCCAATTAAGTTTAGATTATGCCTAATCTAATTGAGATTATTCCTAATCTTAGTGGATTTGTATTGCTAGTTGTATTAGGATTTAGCCATATTATAAATATACCTTTATTCCATTAATTTGATGCGGCAGATGATGAGTATGGGTGTATTTTTGAAACTAGGGGGTTTTGTGAGAGAGGCATATTTTGTACATCACTTTGATTATAATGAAAGTCTCCACTCTGTCTTCGCCCGTGGATATATAGGCCAGCGGCCAAACCACGTAAATATTTGTATGCTTTATTTTTTCTTCTTTCTTTCTTGATTCTCTTTTGGTGTTTTTGCACCCGACTAACTAGATCTTTTCCGGCTTTGTCATAACAAACAAGTATCAGAGAAAACATGATATCAGTATAAGTTGCGGATTTCTATCAAACTAGTATCAAAGAAAATCTAGTATCAGTGTAAGTTGCGGATTCCTAACAAACTGGTATCAGAGCCGGATTGTTCATTTGGGCGTGACATCGACGAAGTTTGAGATCGAGAAGTTTGATCACTCCAGTAATTTCGCTCAACGGCAAGTTATCGTTCTAATGCAACAGAGGTTGCAAAAGACGTAACTGGAGAATGAGAAGATTGACACTTCAGACAATCCCGCAAATTTGCTCATTAAGTTTCTTTCGGTGATCAAGTTCAAGTATTCCTTAAACTTGGTTTGTATGTATAGCAACACTTCAGGAGCTTTTGGGAGGGATTTTGTGGAGAAGATAGAAATTCGAGCCAAGGTGAAGATTGTTATATATGTCTCGGATTTAGGAACCGTAAGGTTTTCTAACTCTATTCTGTATTGGTATCCAATTAAGTTAAGTTTAGATTATACCTAATCTAATTGAGACTATTCCTAATCTTGGTGGATTTGTATTCCTAATTGTATTAGAATTTAGCCACTATTATAAATATACCTTTATTCCATTAATTTGGAGCGGCGGACGAGGAGTATAGGTGCATTTTAGAGACTAGGGGGTTTGTGAGAGGCATATTTTGTACATCACTTTAATTATAATGAAAGTCTCCACTCCGTCTTCGCCCGTGGATGTAGGCAAGGATTTAAGTGCCGTGGCACAAGGTCGTGCGGGAAACTTGCCAGTACAGTACGGCACGGTGCGTGCCGAGCTGTGCCGATGCGTGCAGGTCAAAAAAATACTTGTGTGCCGACACATAATAGCATGAAATATTTATTTTTTTTAGCAACAAAAGATTCTAATTATTTATTATGTCTCTTTATCACATCTTTTGAACTTTATTGAGGAAATTACTTACTAATTTAAAGAATAGAGGGTTTTGAGTTGTGCCATTGGCACAGGATCTGTATCGTGCCGGTATCTTGTTGGCACGGTATGGCACGGTGGATACGACCCGTGCCGACAGGCACTTAAAACCTTGGATATAGGCAAGTGGTCGAACCACGTAAATATTTGTGTGCTTCATTTTTTCTTCTCTCATTTTTTATTCTCTTTTGATTATTTCGCACCCGATAAACTAGATTTTTCTGCTTTTGTCATAAAAAAAACTGGTATCGGAAAAAATCTGGTATCAATATAAGTCGCGGATTAGATTTCTAACATTATCCTTGGCAGGCATATGAATGCAAATAACCATGACTTTCAAGGTGCACGTGTAAATTCTAAAACAGGGATACTTGCACAATTTTACATATTTGCAGGAACTTAAAAATCAACAAAATCAAAATCCTTATTTTTTTATATGCCATTGGTAAGAGTATCTACACAAAAATGGTTTTGCATACCGTATCCTTGGCAGGCACATGAATGCAAATAACCAAGACTTTCGGGGTGCACGTTAAATTCTAACTTGCACAATTTCACATATTTGCAGGAACTTAGAAATAAACAAAAAAACTTTTTTTATTTTATTTTAAATATGCCCATAGGACTAGGGATGTTAATGGATACAGATACTCGAAATTTTATTCGAACCCGAACAGAGTGGATTTACCCGATGCTAAATGGATATAGTTTCGGATATATATATCAAAAATGAAAATCCGACNTGAGCCCTTTCGATCACTAGGCAAATGATATCGAAAAATCACAAAATATATTTTCTAGGTACTTCAAATACTTTATATCAAGTCTAACGGAGCCGATCGTCAATTCAAAAGTCCCAACGTCGAAAACGACTTGGAAGCACGGAGGGCTACATGCTTCCGGAAGCATACTAGCCTCACTCTCTCTCTCTCTCTCTCTCCCTCTATATATATATATATATATATATATATATATATATATATATATATATATATATATATATAGAGCTAGGCTCCTATGCTTTCGAAAGTACGAAGGCCTCCGTGCTTGTAAGTTGTTTTCAATGATAGGACGTCCGATTGGGTGATCGGTTCCGTTAAACATGATCTACGCTATTGGAACTATCTAGAAACCAAATTTCATAATTTTTTGACTTCGTTTGCCTAGTGAACAAGTAGCCTCAAAATGAACGGCTGAAAGTAAAAATCTCATAAAAAATAGTGATAAATGACTCAAATTTCAAATCGGAAGTATTGTTTATGCTCTTGATGTTAAGTAGAATTTTCTATTAAAGTTTCATGTAATTTGGATACTTCTACACCGTTGAACTTAAAAACGTGCCAAATCGGCCGTTAAAATAGTCATTTTTGAGACCCTGTGATCGCTTGGTAAATGATGTCGAAAAATTAATTTAGTTTCTAGATAGTTCCAATAGCATAGATTATGCCTAACGGAGTCGATCGTCGAATTGGATGTCCTATCATCAAAAACAACTTACAAATACGGAGGCCTCCGTACTTTCGAAAGCACGGAAGACGTACTATATATATATATATATATATATATATATATATATATATATATATATATTTGATGTTATATTTAAATTTGTAGTTTAAAATTTTAGATTTAATGGAATATATTTTGAAATATTGTAAAGAGAAATAATTGTTTCGAGTTCAAATTTTTAGGTTCGGTCTCGGGTTCGGGTTTCGGATTTTTGGTCGGGTTCGCATTCGGATATGGATTTTTAAAATTCGTCGGATTCGGGTTCGGGTTCGGGTTCCGATTCGGGTTCCGGTTCGGTAGTCGGGTTCAGGTTCGGGCTTTTAAAAATCCGCTCCGAATCCGACCCGTTGACATCCCTACATAGGACCCAACCCCAAATAACCCCAAACCCCTAAATTGGAAGCACCGACCCCCAACGGGGGTTCGAACTAAGGACCCCGGGAAGGGGGAGGTGCACTCCAACCACCTCACTAGAGGTAGGAGGGCAACAGCAAAATCTAATCATAACTAAAATATCTGTANGTTTGCCTAGTGAACAAGTAGCCTCAAAATGAACGGCTGAAAGTAAAAATCTCATAAAAAATAGTGATAAATGACTCAAATTTCAAATCGGAAGTATTGTTTATGCTCTTGATGTTAAGTAGAATTTTCTATTAAAGTTTCATGTAATTTGGATACTTCTACACCGTTGAACTTAAAAACGTGCCACATCGGCCGTTAAAATAGTCATTTTTGAGACCCTGTGATCGCTTGGTAAATGATGTCGAAAAATTAATTTAGTTTCTAGATAGTTCCAATAGCATAGATTATGCCTAACGGAGCCGATCGTCGAATTGGATGTCCTATCATCAAAAACAACTTACAAATACGGAGGCCTCCGTACTTTCGAAAGCACGGGAGACGTACTATATATATATATATATATATATATATATATATATATTTGATGTTATATTTAAATTTGTAGTTTAAAATTTTAGATTTAATGGAATATATTTTGAAATATTGTAAAGAGAAATAATTGTTTCGAGTTCAAATTTTTAGGTTCGGTCTCGGGTTCGGGTTTCGGATTTTTGGTTGGGTTCGCATTTGGATATGGATTTTTAAAATCCGTCGGATTCGGGTTCGGGTTCGGGTTCCGATTCGGGTTCCGGTTCGGTAGTCGGGTTCAGGTTCCGGTTCGGTAGTCGGGTTCAGGTTCGGGCTTTTAAAAATCCGCTCCGAATCCGACCTGTTGACATCCCTACATAGGACCCAACCCCAAATAACCCCAAACCCCTAAATTGGAAGCACCGACCCCCAATGGGGGTTCGAACTAAGGACCCCGGGAAGGGGGAGGTGCACTCCAACCACCTCACTAGAGGTTGGAGGGCAAAAGCAAAATCTAATCATAACTAAAATATCTGTAACTAGAAGACAAAAAAAAAAAAAAAAAAAAAGATAATTTTTTATAAATGCAACTTCTATATCTTTTTTGTAGTCCTTGTTTGTGTTCTAACCAGCTCATGGAATTTTAGTTTAGCATTATTGAGGTTTTTCTTCAGTTTTGGTAAGAGAAGCACCAAAACAAATGTTGTGAAAGCTTGAACAGGATCGAAAACGCTGATATTGGTATGCATTTATACTGTTATAATGATGTTATGAACACTTCTATGCAAATTATGATGTTATGAATGCTTCAATGTAAAGTGCAAGGTTTAAAGTGCCGCCCCATACCGTACAAGGGGAGTCTCAGTCACTCAGACCCCCCTCCATGCCACGGCACAAACAGGTCCGTGCCACAGCACTGCCGTGCCGGCACACTATTTTTTTTTTTTTCTTTTTTTCTGCTTTTCGCTTTTTTTTTCTTTTTGTTGTTCTTTAGGATACCAAGAAGCATCCCACACCCCCAAGGACATTGCAAATCAAAAATCTACTTATTAGATAAGTCAAAAATATTATAATTTAATTTTTTTTGTTTATCAATATACAGGCAAATTTTTAACTTACATATCCAATCCATATCGTAGAGGGAGAAGGCCCCCGCCCCCCCTTGGATGTCAGTGGTGGGCTGCGGACTCGAGCCTATCGGCCTGAGCTCTCCGCTTCCACCATAGACATCAATTTTTTTTATATAAATCATTTTATCAAAATTTGTTGCACCGCAAAATTTTTTGCGAATTAAGGGAACAAAATCGAACTCAATAAACAAATTTTGAGGCACATCAAACATAAAAATTTATTTTTGCGTTGGAAGATTAAAAATACTAATAAAATTAAAAGCTAAATTAAATCAATTGATCCTTAAATTAATTTGTCATATAATTTATTGCTTTATTTTTTTGATAGATCTAATAATTTTTGAAAAAAATAATTAAAAAATAAAATTTTCAAATAATTTTTAAAATAATTTTAAAAATTATTTTTTTGTATTTTGTAAAAGAAAACTGTAATAAGGTCAAAAGAAAGAAAAAAAGATGTCTTTGCATTTTTTAAATTCTAACCTGTAAAAATTTTTATTTTGTAATCAGGTGTAGTTGTACTTTACATACAAAAAAGCTTACAAGCATGTTAATTGATGAGTATAGTAAGTTACACATAGCAAATGTTCATAATTATTTGATTAGATCTTTCAAAATAATATTATAAGAGTTTATTGTAATAAAAAAAACTAAAATAAGTCCGTACCAAAGCGTGCCACTAGAAGATCATACGTATCCATCGGCACGCAAGCGTGCCATGTGCCGGCACGGAAGCATGCAGTGCCGTACCGTGCCAGGCAAACAGTAGCACATCCCCGTGCCACGGCACTTTAAACCTTGGTGAAGTGTTTAAAGCAACTTTTCCACAACCCGTAAATGTGTATTTATACAATTAGATAGATACTGGTGGAAGAAATTATGCTTTTCTATGTTTAGTTCTACACGTATAATGTTATCAAATCTAAAAAAATAAGATGTATATTCTAGTGGCCTGAAATAGATTATATGTAATAAGTTTCACTTCCACACAGTGACAGTTCCCACTTACATAGCATAAAGTTTACTTTCACCTATTCAAACCCGTAAAGATAAACGACACGTTCAAATTTTGAAATTAAAAAGTCACCAATTGGCTTAAATCAAATAAATTAAAAGGTCAGGTAGTAAAATCAAAATTTTTAGAGGTTAGGTAGTTGGATCCAAAAGGGTGATAGCTAAGTTTTATACATTTTTACCGATGTTTAATAATGCATAGGTTCGATAAGATAGTCATATCAACTAGAAGAGTTGCATACTTTCATTTGAGGTGGCTTCCAGAATGCTGCATCGGACGAGAATAGCCAACCCTGCATGTGAAAAAAAGGAGTTAGAAAGTAACTACGTACGATCAAACAGCCATCTTCATCACAACAAAGTGTGTCAAGCTGTTCTATATATATAGAGAGAGAGAGAGAGTGCGGCTGGTATGCTTCTGGAAGCACGGAGCGCTCCGTGCTTCCAAGTCATTTTCGATGTTGGGACTTTCGAATCGACGATCGGCTTCGTTAGACTTGGTCTAGAGTATTTGAAGTATCCAGAAAATAAATTTTGATTTTGAGCCCTAGTGACCCTTCAATCACTAGGCAAATGATATCGAAAAATCACAAAATTTATTTTCTGGGTACTTCAAATACTCTAGATCAATTCTAACGGAGTCGATCGTCGATTCGAAAGTCCCAACATCGAAAACGATTTGAAAGCACGGAAGGCTCCGTCCTTCCAGAAGCATACCAGCTCACTCTATATATATATATATATCTGGCTACTATACTCTTATGAGTACGATCGCCTTCGTACTCATAAGTTGTTTTCGATGATAGAGCTTCCGAATCGACGATCCACACCATTAAACGTTATCTAGAGCATTTAAAACGTTTAGAAATCAAATTTTATAATTTTTCGACATCATTTACCTTACGATCAAAAGGTCACAAAATTGGCAATTTTTAACGGCCGGTATGTGATATTTGCTAGTTTAACGGTGTTAAAGAATCGAAATCGGTTGAATTTTTGATAGAAAATTCTATTCACTATATAGATAAAGATCAATAACTCCGATCTTAAATTGAAGGATCCGAACATCCATTTTTAAGACGTCGTTCGATTTTGACAGTTCATTTTATACCCGCTTGATGAACTTTATTATGATTTTGAAAAATTACGAAATTTATTTTCTATAAATTTCAAATACTCTAGATCATATTTAACGGAGTGGATCATCGATTTGGAAGCTTCATCATTGAAAGCAACTTATAAGCATGAAGGGCTCTATACTCATAAGAGTATAGTAGCCCTAGCCTATATATATAGAGAGAGAGAGAGAGGAGCTGGAATGCTATCGGTAGCAAACGGGTTCCGTTGCCACCCATTTGTTTTCGATGATGGAGCCTCCAAATCGACGATCGGCACCATTGAAAATGATCTGCACCACTTGAAGTATCTAGAAATCAAATTTCATGCTTTTTCGATATTGTTCTCTTGTCCGTCAAGTGGGCGTAAAAATGAACGGCTGAAAATGAATATCCTCTAAAAAGTGATGATAGGAATTTTATAATCAAGATCGAGTATAGATCTTGTTTTAAATAGTTTAAAGAATTTTCTAATGAAAATTCAATTGATTTGGATAGTTTTACACCGTTAAACGAGAAAATGCCTCATATCTACCATTAAAATTACAAATTTTGAAACCTTTTGATCATCAGGCTAATGATGTCGAAAAGATTTAAAATTTGATTTCTAGACACTTTAGGTGGTATAGATCATGTTCAACGGTGCCGATCGTCGATTCGGAGGCTTCATCATCGAAAACAAATGGGTGGCAACGGAACCCGTTTGCTATCGATAGCATTCTAGCTCAACTCTCTCTCTCTCTCTCTCTCTCTCTCTCTCTCTATATACACACACACACACACACACACACACACACACACACATATATATATATATATATATATACACATATATATATATAGTTAGGCTAGAATATTAATATATATATATATATATATATATATATATATATAGTTAGGCTAGAATACTATTAATAGCAAAAGGCCNTATATATATATATATATATATATATATATATATATAGTTAGGCTAGAATACTATTAATAGTATTTGTCCCCTTTTGCTATCAAGTTTTTAACTTTTGGATCAAATCCTTTGATCATTTCTAACCATTGAATTAAATATTATAACCCAGTATGGACCACTCAACCCTAGGGGAACCGCTCAACCCTAAGGGACTAATATCATCCTAACCTTATAATTTCTCATCCAAGGGTTAAAAACTTAATAGCAAAAGAGGCCAAATACTATCAATAGTATTCTAGCCCAACTCTATATATATATATATAGTGATTCTAGCATGCTTGATGCACAGGAAAGGGTCTTGCATCCATTATTTTTGGTTTCCAGGTAGCCTCAAAGACGAGATAATTTTCAAGGTTAATTCATTTTACCATAAATAGCAACCAGCCTGCAAGCTGCCTTGTATGTTGAGTATGTAGATTCTAGCTCAGCTTGATAAAATAAACATTGCCATAGCTACAGAAAGCGTACTATGTACTCTGTAAAGCTCAATATAAAGTAGAAAGTGGGCAGAACTTATTTTACTTGTTTTCCTCTTCAAAAATCAATTCATGAAAGGAAAAAGAAGAGATCCTGTTATTTCTGTGCTATTTTCAGAGGGATTAACATGTTACATATCAGAATTAAAGCTTAATAACAAAAGTACTCCTTGGACCCTAGGCCACATCTCATTTTACCCCCTGCAGAAAAAATTGCGTCAATTACCTCCTACACTTTGCCCCTATTTCTAATAGGTCCAAACATTTAAAATAAGCGATGAATTGCGTAGTAACACTTCAGTAAAAGAAGCTGGTATATCACATTGTTCCACATCTCAACATCTATCATAATTTGCAACAGAGAAACAGATAAAAATAATAATAATAATAATAGAGATCCCAAATTTTGCCAATACTATCAAAAGTGATATTCTATCGAACAATTTTATTCAATTTATATGATTCTACAGGGATCTTGCATGCTTGGTCAAAGGAGTAATTACCACCGATAGGAGTTCCATTTTAGATATAATCACAAGAAATCCTTGGATTTTCAATTCGTGGGAGATAGTGTGGGATCTTTAGGAGGTGAGAAAAGCATTTGTTTGATTGTGTATACTAATAGCCGTTCTCCACCTACCATTGTTGCTTGTGCTTCCTAGACATGCATATCCCTTTTTAAGTCCATAGATTCAAGAGTGCAAGAGTCATAAATTCATATTTGTTAAATTATATGAAACTGTAGAACCCAAGATTTTTATTGCGAGAGTTTATAATTTAAAGGTCTTTTGTGTAAAACCTGACTCTTAGGAAGTTTTAATATGAACCATTGTATTGACTCGAATGTAATTTAAACCTTTGAGGAGTTTACGGAGATTTGGAGTGAACACGGGATGGAAACCATAAATTTAAAGAGAAGTTAAAACCAAAATTTCCTGCGCAAGTCACATTCGGCGCGACATTTTAGTGAATTTTTTTATAGTTTTGGAAGATGAAAAATACAATGTTAAAGTACACTCAAAGACGAACGTTTGAAACCAAGTTTCACCGAAAACAGAGTTTCGGGTGAAAAGCTACTGGATCTTGAAAACAGTTTATGCATGCAGTTTTCTGCTGTGAACTGACTAGTTTGCCTTCAAAATGCAATTTCTCACAAAGTATTCAACGCTCAGAACGAACGTGCAGAACCAAAATCTACAGAACCCTTTGCGTATCTTGAAGTCAACCCTTCGTGCACAGTTTACAGAACTGCAGCAAAATCATGACGAACCTTGAGGGTTTTTGCGCAATTTTGTCGTCGGCTGCCCGCAGGGGACCCGAATGCAAGGCGTCGCGAGGGTGGTTCAGTAGGAGGGTCATCACACAATTGTCTGGCACGAAACCCTAGATTGACAGATATAAAACGGAGCCGCCAACCTAGATGAGTAACCCGGTCCGCCTTTCGCCCCCTACGTATTTTCTTTTTTTCCTCGATCTCCTCTCCTCCTCTCGTCTCTCTCCCCCCAGCATGTTCAGTACCTTGCTTCGCCTCCTCCCCCCCTGCCGCTGGCCGACCCCTGCCGGATTTCCCTCTCCTGCGGCTTCCGTATGCAGCCGCTGTGGTTGTTGGGCGATTTCTTCGCTGCCAGGCAGGCTGCGACCAGTGGGGAGATTCTCCTTCAAATAGCAGCAGCAAGACCTTCTCCGTCTGACCCCATCTTTGTCGTCTCTCCTTTGGTGAACGTGTTGCCACCCTCACTGCCCCCAACTGAGCCAAAGCCGCCGCTGACCGCACGCTTTCAGCCGAGGCTGAAATTCTGCAGCAGCATAATTTCTGCGTCGATCGCAATGCCCTTTTTTCCTCCCTCGATTCCTTCACACTTGAGCCTCCGCACCAGCCCTCATCCCTCGTCGACCGTGCTTCTCAGATTAGATCCGAGGTGATCTTGGGTAATGATTCCAGCCCTTCTTGCTTCTGCTTCGTTATCGACTCATTGCACAGTATCGATAGATCGGTTCATTGCATAGTTGTAATCGTTGCATAGTTCGCTCGTTTGATGTGCTTATTGGGGTCAATTCCCCTCGATTCTTGGTCGGATCTCTAGGGTCAGCTTCTTACTGGCTCAAAATGTGTTCCACGACAATCTTGAGCGCCATTTAAGGGATTGAAACCAATCGGGGCTGAACCACATGTGTGTGCTGCCCAGTGGTGTTTACGGCGATTTTTTAGGCTTTGGGTGGCCTATCGGATTTGTCCGAAACTTGGGGAGTGGTCTCTTGCTGGCCAGAGATCGACGTCCATGCTCTCGTGGCTGAGTTTTACGAAGCCAAGATCGACCGAATCAGTATTAGTGCACGTGCTGTCCCGTTGTAATGTTTCGGAAAAATATTAACTTATTATTTTTCGGAATGATTATGATCCGTGATTTAATTGACACATCGGAAGTGTTGGGGCGAGTCGGATTGGTATTGGATGTGAAATTGATACCAAATTTTAAGCCAAATGCCAATGAATCTTAGCTAGTGTTGCTTTATTAAAGTGTGCCTAAGGTACACTACATCTAAGTCTCAACTACCCCAAATTGGGGAGTTTGGAGTTTGGACTGTAGTTGTTGGCTGAGAAGACCACTTTAATTCCATCCCTTATCTTCTTCTTCCCTGCATCCATGCTGTTTTCCTCTTCCTTACCAATTCCCCATTGTCCCCTCTCCCTGCGCAGCCTAGCAACAACACCTACCTTGTGGACTGCAGCACCTTGATGAAGGAAGCAGCCTACAACAGTAGCTTGCAGCATTCAGCTCCAGTGTAGCTAGGAAAAGTGCTCTAGCTTCAAGATTAATGCTGTAAGGAAGTAAGGAGGAGCGTGGGAGCTCACCTGGTACATAGAACCAGCTGAAATTGCAGGTTAGATCATTTGTGTGTGTGTAAATTTGCAAGTATAAGCTGAAATTTCAGTTTTGTTAGTTGTTAGTAGTGTTCTTGGAATTCAGCTGGCATCTTTGATTTGTTAGCAGTAAAATTAGAGGCTTGGAGTAGATCAATTTCGAAATTGATGATTCATGACCAGAGTTGGGGAGTTAGGATGCTGCCCATATCTTCCTTGAGCTGGAATTGAAGGTTAGTGGCTTTAATTTTAAAGTTTGATCAAGATTGGTTCAATGCTGAAATTTCAGGCAGATTTCGTCCACTGTTGGAATTCATTAAAGTTCGTTCAAATTTTCTATAGGAGCTGAGCTTTCGAAAAAGTTGGAAGTGATCTTGACTTCGTCCTCTGCTGTGTAGAATCTTGTTTCGATCAATTCGGAGGTAAAATGAATGAGAAATTCATTTTTCTGTTGAGGTGAAGACCGAAAAACTGTTTTTCGTCGAAGCTGAAATGTTGACCTTTATCTTTCAATTGTAATGGAATTTCATGGGAAAATATAGGTTTTTCTTGTAGTGAAAAGGCCTAAGATCACTTGTGAACAAGTCCCAATTGCCAATTTTGCTGTTGATTGGTTGGTGGAGCAAGAATGAAGTGCAACTTAGTGCTGGCAGCTTAGAAGCCAGCAGCAGCTTTGAGATAGCAGCAGCAACAGCCTTGGAGCAGGGACAGCAGCAACTAGTTTTGGAAATTAGTTTCGATTTGGACCTTATTGCTGCAATTGGATGCTTCTTGGGTGTTCCTGAGGTAGAGAGGAACCTGCGAATCAAGTTGCAACTATTGGTTTGAGGTGAGTAATGCTGAATTTCATTTTTTCCGAACCAAATAGACATTTGATGGATTTGTGATTCGATTTTTAATTCAGCTCGATCCAACAGGGATTTGTTGGATTTTCTTATACTTGTTGGTGATTTGGGACTAAAGGCACGTGACCGCTGAGCTTCGCTTTAATCTGTGGTCGGATTTGCATACTAGGTGGGTTGAAGTTTACCGAAATCGTCGGATTTCCTTCTAAGTTTTATCAACGTCAACATGTGTTTATTATTGGTTTGGTTTATCCTGCTAGTACTCGAATTCATGGAAATTATAGATTATGCTATAGAATCTGAATCTGGAGTTAAGCTAGTCACTTTATTTATACATGTTGGACCTGAAATTGACTTAGAAGAAAACTATAGATCCTACATTGTCATTTTCTGAAAATTACCAGATTTAGCTTTAAGAGCTGTGGTTTGTTCCTATCGTTGCTGTTTGTATGCGGTAGATACCCAGATTAATGTAGGGTGAGTTTACGCTCGTGCTGAGATGCCGAGCTTATTTTACAGTAGTGTGTAGACTGTTCCGGTTTGTCGGGTGCCGTCGTAGTTGACGGTAGATCCAGATTTCTGTATTTGCATCAAATTGTGCCAAGGGCACGTGAGCGTTGGTTGTTAGAGCAGTTAGACCAATTTGTTTTGATTATAGCTTATGAGAGCCTGATTGAGCTCGGCAGAGGCACGCTTGCATACTCGGTTGGGTAGTGCCCACGAGTGCCACTGCGGAGTTTGGCTTTGTGCGTTTGCATTGAGGTCATAGTGTCTTGTTTGGACTTGCTCTTCACCAACAACCCAGCGTGGTGGTGGTTGGTGTAGCTTCGACAGGCGGGACGGGTGCGTTCACAGTCCCTAATGAGATTGGGTCAGGGGTTGCATCATTCTTATTTCTACAGAATAGTAGTTAACGATAGTACAGTGGCATGTAGCTGTAGAGTTTTTCCAGCTTCCTTTACTATCCTTGTGCATATTTTTTCTATAGACTTAGTGGGTGAGCCGTTGAGGTCGGTAGCGGTACCCACTGAGGACTACTCATTTTTGCAGTAGTTCTCACACCTAGTTGTTGACCCCTTTTTGCAGAGCCTTCGTCCACGGCTGCTGCTGTTGCTGATTTGGATCGTGGAAAGGGAGTCGCGAGCTAGATCCCTTCCAATCTTGCTGCAGTGCTAGAGGAGTACCTCCCACAGGTAGTTTTGGGGTTTTTGTACATATGGTCTTATTGTCTGGTTACTCGCTGGAGAGAGTGGTGTAGTAGGCATTTTGTATGTACTGGAGCCCTCGAGGTTATATATTACTTTTCTATTTAGCAACTCTTTACCTTGTAGTTGTAGCTTGGATTTGTTTACAAGTGCAGCTATCGCTTCGTATACAGGGAAAATTCATATGTATACGGCGGGTCTGTTGGCGTGCCCGGGAAAACGTGGTAATCCGGGACGTGACACCCGTGGCCGTAATTGGCATCGCTCGGGGCTTCGGAAGCGTATATTCACTTTTCGCTGGTCGTGTGAGTGCATGAACACTTCCCCGCTGTCCCAGCACTTCAAATGAAGAGTTTGGAATATGTACAGGCTGAGCACGTACTTCGTACACTTTCCATTACCGAAACCGAAAACAGGCCTTTTTGGCCGAATTAGTTTGTCCCGCTCTCAGATGAACATTTTGCTGTCTGGGACGCCATCCCAATAGTCTTCTAAGTGGAATTAACCCTCCGGGCTGATTATGGTCGTATGTTGTCCCGGTTCCCAAAATGGCAATTTTGGGGCGTTTCGGGGCAGAAAACCGATGTTGCGCACTGTTTGTGCTTACAAGTGTCAAAACGTGTTGGGCTTATTCCGGAGGTCCTTTATGGTTGAAACCAACAACGGACACATGTTGGTTGTTCGTTGGTTCCCATGCCAAATTCGGCATGTTTTGGAACCCATTACAGGCTTACAGCCTAGTTTGGTGCTGATAACCCCTCTGTCGCACAATTCATGTGCGGCTGCCCTAACACCTAAGTCGGTATGTTTTCAGGCAGCGTTAGGGCATTGTACCGATTGTGTTTGCTCGTTGAGTCAGTCATGTAATTGGTGCAGCGTTAGGGCATTGTACCGCCCTTCTAGCTTGGTTTGGAGCTTGGGAAAAGGTTAGTAACCTCTCTACCACTTGTGATTTTAGTTTTGCTTGAGTTTTTGGGAAGGAAACCTAGATATGAAAAATCTAGGATTTATTTGGGGATTTTTGATTTGTAGCTTTTGGAGCTTAATTGATAGGTATAGAACCATCATCTAGGTTGGATTTGAAGGGCTCTAACTCTCATTTGGATTTTAGGAGGATTTTTCTACCATTCTAGGTGAGTTTTGCGCTCTTCTTGGGTCGGTTAAAGATGAACACGTGGAGTGTTCGTTCATTTCGTCTAACCCTCCTAGAATTTTCATTAGGGAGCTAGGAGACTAGTGGACATCTTCGTAGGCGCAAACGAAGGGGATCCGAGGAGTTCTTAGTGGGTTTGACCTCACCGAAATGGATGAACTCCCCCTATGTTATTTACTTCATTATAAAATGGAAAATGATGTATCTTCATACTAGATAGAGCATATATGAATTTTAGAATGCTTAAAATGCATATGTTATGTATCGTGAAAAATTGGACCTTTATGTAGCAGAGAGTTATGTATGTTGTAATCATGCAAATGAATGGCATCTCTTATTTAACTTGGAATCATGTTTCATGTAGTAAAAATGATAAATGTAATATGCTCTTGGACATAGAACTCATGCTTGACATAGTGGACATTGAATGTCATAAAGTGGCATTTAACGTAGCAAATGGTTAAACTTGTACTTGATGACATAGTGATAGGCCATTGGGACATTAGCCTTTATTCCATGTTTTAGACATGATGACATTGGATTGAGACGGATGATTACGCTTGCTTGCCATTGTGCTCATTCGCACACGCTTGTGAGGGTTGCTCCCCACAAGCCGGCACTCCGGAAATAGCCATCGCGACATATGCTCGCCCGTGCAGGATTGGGCGCCGAAATGGGATGCCGTGGGGGAGGCTCATTCCTAGGGTGGGAATGTTGACTACCACGGAGCCATTAGGCACGGCGCAAGCCAGACTACCCTTGTGTAGGTCCTTTATGATTGGAGCACTATTGAACTAAAATGCAATGTGACATTAGATTATTTAGTAAATATTGACATTCTACTAGTTGTACTTGTGGACATCGTGCTATTTATACACATATTCATTCATGTTAGAATAGCTCATATTCTTGTAGAACTTCATGCTAACTAGAGGCATAGTAGTTTAGTAAGTTTACTTCATGCTTATTATACCTATCGTTCATTTTATTTAAATGCTAGAACTTACTGCTATGCCTCCATAACCTAGTTGTGTATTTCGCTTATGTTAGCGACTTACCCACTGGGAACTATTGATTAATAGTTCTCACGCCCTCTATATTGAGTTTTTGTTTCAGAGCCATCCACCCCGGGAGAGGCTCGGGATCGCGAAAAAGGGATCGCATCTAGCTAGATAGCGAGGAGTTTTTACGCTAAGTGGTCATCTCTCTATTTTTGTACTTGATGTAGAGAGTGAGAGTTTTTGTACCCATGGTAGAGGCCACCATTTTTGTATATCTAGCACTTGTATTTGGATCTTAATGTACCTACCTTTACTTTTATGTTAGTTGTTTAGTTCTTTTAATTATCCACTTACTATTAGAATCTAGTTGTACTCATGCTCTGATATCTCTAGATACTCGTTTATTTTTGTTTTAATTATCGCTTTGTTGTAGACGCCTTATATGTTGTAGGCATATAGCGGGTCTGGACACGCACCGGGCGGGCTTCCGCTGGGTCCCGGAGCGTGACAATACTAGACAATGGCTGAAAGCACGATTCTTCTTTGATATTGTCACATCCTAATAGTTCCATATCGGATAATGTGGGAGAGTGTGATAGGTTTATAAGTGACGGACACACTAGTAATAATAACTGGGCTTAAGCATTTTAGGCAGATGGTTTGGGCCCAACAAGTTATTTTTGCTAGCGAGTCGGGTCGTTACAGATATATTCTTTGTTATCATCTCCATCTATTTGATGATCAGTAGAATAATCCTCACCTTCATAACCCTCTGAATTTCTTAAATGTTCGCTTATGGTCTCCACCTTATCCTTGGTAACTCTAAAATTGTCTGCTATATTCTTCGTCCTCCTCTTAGATAATCTGTAAGTTTTGCTTTCATGAGATTGACTAGCTCTCTGCTTATTATTTTTCATGCTAAGATACACTAGCATACAAGCCGTATCAAATACTACAGTGGTTGGATCAATAAGTCAATTTCAATCCCTCTTCAAGGTCGAAGTACAATCTTTCTTCATTGTAATCCTGAGGTTTGGTTGCCTGTGAGATTTTAGCATCTGAGGCTTGTCGACACATCTGGAGTGTCGGGACAAGTCCGAGTCGTTTCGGCGCGAAATGGACGTAAAACGGACTCAGCGCGACGCGAGAGCAGAGTTTTAATATTGGAATCTGCAAAGTGTAGGTTTTCAGTATGGAGTACCAGTACCACACAGAGGAATACCGGTACCCCAGTGCTTTCCCAGAGTAGGCTGCTCTCGAGTTGCCCCATTTGATGCTGAGTACCGATACTGCATAGGGTGAGTACCGGTACCGAGCCCGAGTACCGGTACTGCATCGGGTGAGTACCGGTACCCAGTTTGCGAGGCTGCGAGCTGAGAGGCCGAGTACCGGTAACCAAATCTGATACCGGTACTCCAGCTGGATTTGTAAGTAGGTGAGGGGCCTTTTGGTCATTTGATGCATCGTTTGCATCACCCTTATCCCCACTGCTTTATATAGGATAGAGAAGCAGTGAGGGAGCTTCTGGTTACTACTCTCTCTTTCTAGTTTTTGATCGGGTGCTTCGTGGAGGTCACAGTTTGAGCTCGGATTGTCGTCGACGTTGCACTGGGGAGCCGTTCGAGCGCATGGACGTCGAGGTTGCGCCGTTGGAGGCCGGGCGAGCGCGTGTTTTCCCTTCTCTCGACTTCTTGTCGTAGTTGGACTAGCTTTTAGAGGTGAGTTGAAGTGTACCGAAATTGCCGGAATATCTTCTAAGTTTTTGTAGCGTCAACATGTATCATGCGTTTATTTTCTTGCTAGTACTCGAATTCATGGATTAGGCTTAAAATCTGAATTTGGAGTTAAGTAGTAGTAATATAATTTTACATATTGGACTTGGAATTGACTTAGGAGAAAACTGTAGATCCTACACTGTCATTTTCTGAAAACTACCAGATTTAGCTTTAGGAGCTGTAGTTTGTTTGTATTGCCGCAGTTTGTATGCGGTGGATACTCAGATTAGTATAGAATGAATTTACGCTCGTGCTGGGATGCCGAGTTTATTTACAGTAGTGTGTAGACTGTTTTGGACTGTCGAGTGCCGTTATAGTTGACGATGGACCCAGATTTCTGTATTTGCAACAGATTGTGCCAAGGACACGTGAGCTTGGTTGTTAGACCAGTTAGACCCATTTGCTTTGATTATAGCCTGTGAGAGCCTGATTGAGCTCGGCAGAGACACGCTTGCATACTCGGCTAGGTAGCGCCCACGAGTGCCACTCCGGAGTCGGGTTTTGTGCGTTCGCGTTGATGTCGTAGTGTCCAGGTTGGACTTGCTCTTCATCAACTACTCAGCGTGGTGATAGTTGTAGCTTTAACAGGCGGGACGGGTGTGTTCACAGTCCCTAGTGATATTGAGTCAGAGATTACATCATATTTACATCTACAGATAGTTAACGTTGGGTAGCGATAGTATAGTAGCATATAGCTGCAGAGTTTGTACTAGCTTCCTTCACTATCTTCCTGCATACTTTCTGTAGACTTAGTGGTGAGCTGTTGAGGTCGGTAGCGGTACCTACTGAGGACTACTTTTTGTAGTAGTTCTCACACCCAATTGTTGACCCTTTTTTACAGAGCCTTCTCCTGCGGCTGCTGCTGTCCCTGATACTGATCGTAGAAAGGAAGTTGCGAGCTAAATCCCTTCCAGACGGGTTGCAATGCTAGACGAGTACCTCCCACAGGTAGTTTTGGGGTATTTATGTACATATGGTTGTTGTCTGGGTACTCGCTGGAGCGAGTGATGTTGTAGACATTTTGTATGTACTTAAACCCCTCGAGGTATATATATATATATATATATATATATATATATATATATATGTTTTCAGTTTAGCAGCTCATTACCTTGTGGTTGTAGCTTGATTATTTACAGGTACAGCTATCGCTTCGTATACAGAAAAAATTCCTATGTATATAGTGGATCTGTTGGCGTGCCCGGGGAAATGTGTAATCCGGGACGTGACATTCATAGTACAATCTTATCTTCGCAATGACCGACCGCTTCGAGGTGGGAATTTTCATTCGAGGAGCCGATGTACTGCTAGGTTTAATTAATTTCTTTTTTGCTATGTTCAGCAGCAAGACCACTCCCTTGTAACCTTGGTTAGGATGGCTTCTCAGGTGGCCATGCAACGCCTTCACTAATCTGAAGGTCTGCCTGCACACCGCGCACGTGGGGACCTTCTCATGATTTGCTTTTACATAACTCTTGTAGTCTTCAACTAGGGCCTCATTGTTGAGATTCTCTTAGTTTCACGAGAAGCCATGAATATTATCAACACCAAGATGATGTTGAGAACTAACTTTGTATGGGCACGTATCATCATTTCGACATTAAAATCTCTTTTGAAGCTCGGATCATGCGATTTTTCAACCTTCTGCTCTTTAGTAATCGTGAAGTTGAGCAGAATTTTGTTCCTCTTAAACACCGCTACTGCGTTACTATCAGAAGATTTGGATGGGGCAAGCTCATATTGGTGATGATAAGGGTTTCATCTCTGAGACAGTATATAGAAGGTCCACTAAACTCCAGGGTATATATTTCTCCTTTCTGTCCGATACCATGTTAAATTATATGAAACAACAGTTATTCTCCAAAAGCTTAAGCTACTAGAGACTATTTTTATTCTTTTATATTTAACAAAATTTAATAAAGGACTTCTCTACCAAACTCAAGTTTTAGCCTTTGTATTTCATTACAATGGATTTTAATAATTCAGCATAGTAGTTAAACATTTATTCATTATCATAATAACTAATTGCACATATTAGCAGAAGTCTACTTGTTGTGACATAAGTAGTCCTCATCGTGAAAGTATTTTTGTCCTAGGATATAATGTATATATTCTAGACTATTTAATATATCCAAATTCTATTATTGAGTAGTTTGTCAATGGAAATACTATAATCAACTAAAGTTAGCATATATGTTATTTACCATCAAATATGCTCATGTCAACATTTGAAAGCAATGTTACTAGATGAACACAAGTTCTCAGCATATGCAATAAGATATGACAAATAAATTGAGAGGAGGGGCATAAAATTGATGGTACAAAACCTGCATTAGCCAAACGGCATCCCTATTGCCTTTCGACATGGCCTCGTAGACAGCAGCTCCAAGTGATGAAATATATGTAGGATCATTTGTAGGTGGGGAATTTTCGTTAAATGTATCACTGTTAGAAACATTGAAAATTTGAGTTTCATAACCAGAGTAGAAATTCACAGAACTAAAATAATTAATTATGACGATAAGTCGCTAATAACAACAAGCTTGTTCATCAAAATTGTCAAATAAAACAATAATCTAGTAAAACATTAATCTAATAAAAGGCTCAAATGAATTTAGAAAAGAAACAAAATCCAGAGGAAGTACCTAAAGAATAAAGACGAGGTGAGAAACATTATGTGATACTATGATCTGTAAGATTAATGTCTGTGATCATGTACAAGAACATCCAAAAGGCTCTCAAACAAGTCGCTATACTCATAAGCTGGGAGAATGAGGCACTAATTCAATTAAAGTATAACAAAATTAAATTCTGTAGTACTAGGAAAAAATTGTTGACACCAGTAACAACAATGTGTAATTACTGTTTCCAGTGTGTCATTACTGTTTCCAGCCTTACCGAACTGCACTAGTGACAATTATTTTAAGTTAACTGTGAAAAAGTACGGTATCACCTAAAAAATGGCCAACCATCTAAAGCACCTGATGCCAATCACACTGGTCAAGGTGGTATGGCACTATTAGCTTCAGATGAGAAAAAAGGAAATCAGGAAAATTCTCCCAGAAAATCAACGACAACTAAATAAGCTTCAGTAATAATAAAGTTACTAAAACAAATAGAAACAAAAGATCAATTTATCAAATGGTGAAATTGATCATTTCTAAAAAAACATGTGAGGCACTAGGCATGGAATGATCCCCAAATAATCAAAGCAAAAGACTGACCAATTGACAGAAGGCCAATGAATGGCCTCAACTCTGACAATCTTAGCACGCAAATGGCACTGCTTGATCAATAATAACATTTTAATGCTATAACTTTTTATTGCCTTTTTAAAGTCTTCATCTGCAGATCCCTCTTCTTTTAATTTGTAACAACATGAAGAAAAAGCAATAGAGTTACTAAAAAGTAACACCTATTTGGTCTTTCTCAAGGAAGACCAGTAACGGGAAGTTAGGAAAACTAGAAGCACCTCTTCCCCTTAAGAAGGGAAATATTCTTTAGGAGTAAGTTAGATTCAAACAGGAGGCGGAGTAACAGTCCCATTCATAAGAGATGATTCATCCAATCCTCATGACCAATTTAGCTTTCCAATTCAACCATGTGGGTCAGTTGAGATCCTTGTGCCTTACTTTACTTGTACAGGTTCAAACATCATGACCCCGGCTGGCAATGAATTCATGATAAGAGTAATGCAAAAGGAGATCTCTTTTGTTTGCATCTAGAATAAGAAAAACAGCTCTCACACTGATTTTTCATGCTGGAACAAGCTAGACCCAAAAATCTAAGGTCATGAAAGTTCCAAGCTTGGCTTGTGCTTTTCATTTGTTGATTGGATTCGCCTGTCCCTGTTTGCAGCATATACAACATATGCTGCATGAGAGAGCCCTTCCTTTCATTTTATTAATATCAGAGAGTTCCCAAGCTTACAACAGCATTTTAACCCCACACTGAATGCTCAAAGAAAAACAAGCAGATCTGTCTTGATAAGGGCGGAGCATGCAGGTTGTTTCTGCACTCTAACATGCCAATGAAGTGGTCCAGCAGTATAAATTTAGAATTGCTTCTACAATATTCTTGAAGATAATTTTCACATCTGTGCATTATAAAGTATAAATAAAGTCAAAAAACCGGGAAGTTTCAGCATATGGTCATCTGATCAAAAGCTGGCCATCTAGGGATAAGCTAAAGAGAGTATATTTGTGGTAGGTTCGAATCGAGTTAGCCTAATTCTTCCTGATGAAACTCCTTAGCTTGGGATAAGCTGAGCTCAAAGCACTTCTTGCTACCAAAGGAATCCCTACTGCTACCAAGGATATTTGAAGGGGTTAGCATTCCCTGTACCCACTTCTTATTGCAACTAGCAAGACAGTCAACTCAATTGTCAAATCCCATGCAATTCAAGTTCATGACCAAGTATCGTGATGACGTATCTACACGAACAGTCATAATATTGAAAAGGTGGAGAAGTAATATGGTTTCTGCAGCTGCCACTTTAGGATTAACAACAGAGCAAAATGTTTAGAAGCAACGAGGCAATGTCCGAAGCATTTATTTTGCTTATTTCATCTTTGTTTTAGAAAATGATCTATCCCTATAGACCATCTTTTGAGTAAGTATTAAGAAAGTAAATCAAATAATAAGAATCAAAAAATATTATGGCATCTCCATATCTCTCGATTAAGGCCCACGAAAATCAGAAGAATTGAGCTTTTAAGATAGAGACATTACGTTTTGTTTGGATTGAATTGTTTGAAAAGCAGAGGAAGGCGTAGTTACCAGTTGTAAATGTCGGTTACATCACCATATTCTGCATGTTTTTGGAAAAGAGACATGGTCAGAATAAGAATAAAAACTGTAAATCAACATATAAAATGTATTTACTATAAACTGATGGCGTACTGCTGAAAAACAAGAATACCAAACTTCACCAGCATCTATACGATAGACTCCTTATAGTTCATACAGTGTAGATAATGAATTAATGATATGGACTCTTGAGAAAAATTTATGATTTGAATCATTCAAAAAGGGTTTTATTAATACAGAGGAACAAATGTTAAACATCAAATCACAAGTATTAATCACAAGTTTCAGCTCTTATTGACATGAACATAACTACGAAACTTAGCACCTTTAATTTGCTGCTTGATAAATGCCTTTCCCACTTCAACAAACAAAGGATCTGATGGACCAAGAAGATACGTACAGCACCATCTCGGATCCCCATCCACAGTATTCCTGCAATATGCATATGAAAACAATAGTCACAAACAACCAAGATTTACAAGCAAATCTACTTCTCATTATGATGCTTTTGCATTTAAAATGGACAAACCAACACATAGATAAGCACATATAGTAGTCATAATACTCACAATACCTAAAGGTCCAAAACCTACTTGTTATCTGCTTGCTTGCGTAATAATATTCTATTCCTTTTCCATTTCATAATACAGTCACAGGGCATGCCAGTGTGCCACCAGTGCAACACCACACGTCAGCACGCTTCGGCACAGACCCTCTTTTATATGTTGGCATTGGGCGGCACAAGTGGCGCAGGCGGCACAAGTGGCGCAGGCGGCACAAGCTTATGAGCATGGTTAAGGGATACAACATTACAACTATCTATTCTCATAAATTACGTGCTGTTTTCCAAGTGAGATGTATAAATGAGACCACTAAGCCCAACAAGAACATATAACATTTTTAAATATAAAGTCAACTTGAATGCTCCAAGATTAAATTAATTAGAAAAATCAATGTGTTGGGAACCATAACTCACAAAAGAAGAAGAAATAGCAGCAACGTTAATGAACAGAAGCACTGCCTTAACAGATAATAGTACCACTGCGGGGATGAGTAAAATACTATGATGTATCAAGTAATTATTAACAGAAGAGACAAGATAGTGAAATACCAATCACCAAGTCTGGTTATATTTGCGGTGGAAAATAGTTTTCTAAACACAGCTGGAACATTTCCCGAGAATGATGGCAGAACTGAAAAATAAAACAACAACGTAACAGCTATAGCAGCTCTGGTATATAATGCTTTACAAAAGAGAACCAGTAATAAATAGTAGATGGTCTTGGAAACCCCTCATCGAAAACTAGGCATTCATACATCTTAGTAGTAAACAAAATGTGAAACATCTTACTTGCTTTAGATAATAATAGCAGGCTATGATAAAGAACATCTCAATCATTAATTGCAATAATTATATGAAGAGCAAAAGCACAAATGAAAATGAATTATAGTACCCACAAAAGTTAAATCCTACCTACTTACCAGGAGTCATTCCCAGCTCAACCATATGAGACAGTATACGTTTCTGTAACTTCAATTGCTGATCCAGCCAATTTTGTGAAAGTGGTCCGCCCCACCTATGACATAAAGAATTCAACAAAAGATGTTATTATCTGCTTAACGAATCCACAACAAAAGTCATGGTTATAGAGAAATTCTTTGTCAGAAAAATCTTCTTCAGTAAACTAATAAAATCTGTATTTTGCGAGTTGCTTGGCTTAAGGATATGCTTAATCTAAACAACTCTCACATAAGCATGAATTTCTTTTCTTCCATCTTAAGATGAGGGATGAAGTACGAAAATTATTCGCTAGTATTTTATATTAATATATTTTTAAAATCATGTTATAAATGCCAAAATGAAGTGTTACCATTACATTGTTATTCAACCATCACAAAAGTGAGTTTTACAGACCTCTAATATTCTTGTTGTTGTCTTCCATGTAAACCAATAGACTTATATGCCGTAATGCCAGACAGTGATCATTAATATTCTACTAGCTACAGCCTTCTTCTGAGCTCAGGACACTTTAAAAGGCTTAGGAAATGGATCTCTATGAAAATTATGGAGGATAGAAACATGAACTTAAGAATTCCTTCTCAGACACAAAGGAAGCAATTACTTTATAAATATAAGCTAATGGTGACTGCTGAAATTATGTTTTCTGTTATACCCAACCCCACCCAAAAAAAAAAGCAAATGGACAGGGCACATAAGAGACTAAGAGCTAGTTTGGTGATGTGGTGGCTAAAAGCATCATTGTTATAATATAAAAAGTTCAAAAAATTCAAATGCGCTTCTGAATTTTGTGGGTATTCTATGGTATAAAAATAATGTTTTAACCCTCCACACTACCAAAGTAGGCCTAAAGAGGTTGGAACAAGGCTGTCAATGCCATCCAAACCAACTTTAATATGGTAGTTTAGCTAGTTATGGGCATTATCATATTAAATTGCTTCTTCACCTTTAACCAAGTCTACCAAAATATTTGGAAAGTACAACATTTGGCTATTTTTCAACAAATTTCAATGAATTGAATTTGTAATGTCATTTTAAGCCTATTAAGCAAATAATAAGTCTATAGAAGCCTTTCCTATATTTTCTTAGCAAGCTATATTTTAAGTTATTGTATATTTTATCAGTGGACAAGATAGATATAGAGAAAACAACATCCATAATTGATTGGAGCTGAGCTAACCATAGCCCAAAGTCGTATCTCTTTGGTTAATAAGATCCAAAAGGTTTATCGATCACAGAGGGTACAGATCCATAATAGACATATAGAGATTATTGTACGTCAAGTAACATCAAAAGTGTTGGTTTCAGAAGATGGAATGTCTAATGTTTTTTCTCCTGGAGAATTAATCGGATGCATTACTTAATAGTCCGGAAAGAAATAGGGTGGAGACATGAATATTGTGGTATCAGGTCCACTTTCGCTCTATACATGTAAAAGACTTAGCATTCGTTTTCACCGAATCTTTTCTAACAATTGCAATTGGTGGTTTGCAAGTTGAGGCAGGTGATTATTAGCCCATTAAAGAATCTCAAGTATTGAACACAGGTTTTGTACAAGTTACGGCACTATTACATGCAGCCTCCTTTCTCTAGATTGAACAACTTCTAAGATTACACATAACGACCACACGAATGAGGAAAGGATATTCGTAAATATTATGCAACCTGTTGGTGCAAAACTAAGTATAAGATGTTCACAAAGATACCAGACAATAAAGTACTAAGATATTCATATCAAACAACACAAGTGCTATTATTAACCTACCCATGTAGGTTCCCCATTCGAGACCAAGCAAGAAAGGCTGGTCCACCAAAAAAGCCATATAAATCTTCACTGCTAACATTAAAACCCTGAGATAGCATAAGAGATAGAGATTATGATAAGTAAAAAAGGTGAACAGTTTCATAACCGAGTTAAATGAGTATGGAGAAATAGTTTGCGATGGAGAGAAAAATTGATGGTGAATATCATTTGTACAGATTAGAAAGGTTTCGATACTTCCTTCGCATTTACTACTATTTATAAAAGCTCTTCAGATAATTAAGGGCTCTCCATGGATTTAAGAGAAAGAATTGAGATTAGTAAAAGCATTATGCATGTTTTGGACTATGCCGGCGAGCTATAGTTCTTATCCTCCTAGAAGTGTAAGACCAAGATTAGTAAAAGCAACTAAATAAAACCAATGGAAAGAGTAATAAGAAGGGATGAAAGAGAGATTCAAATAAAAAAGGATTAAAGGTTATTAAAGGAAAGTACGATTTTCAGTAGTAAATAAATAGACTGGAATTTTCATGGACTTGAAAGGGAAAAAGATAGTGCTCACGTGAGAGATTTGCACAACTGGTAAAGAGAAAATTATGCTTATCGCTTATCAGGCCTCATTATCGAGCCTTCACTCAAACACTAATCACATAATGAATTGGGATTCATAGAAACCTGCATGTTGAGTTGTGCTGTCAGTTTGCTCACTGTCTTTAGGTTCTTCAAGAAGCTATAACAGCTTTTTCACACAAAAAACATCTCTAAAATTGTTGAGTATAAACGATTAAAATATTTCTTAGACAACATGAGGATAATTTTGTATCATCCATGATACCAAAGCTCTTGAAGACAAAACTAATTATCGAAAACCAAAGACCATTAGTTTTCAGCCTGAAAGAAAACCAGCCAACCTTCCAAACAAACTGCTCGACCACCTATTAGCAAATCACAGAATTGTTTCCTATAAACATGATTGGTCAGCCATCAAACTTAACAATCAATATCGACGTCCTCTGCCATACAGAGAGAAATTTGTCACACAAAGGTCTTCTCTACTACTGGATCACCTATTCTGATCCTTGTCGAAATTTTCTCCTCAGCTCCCTTCGACCACGGCATCAAAACTTAACCCTCTCCACTGAATTTTTACTTCAGCCAAGGTATAGCATGTCATAACACAAAACACACGAGCCATCCCACCTGTCAAGCATTTTATTTTGAACCAACTCTTTTTTCTAGTTTATTGTCCCACGAATAACACAAGACTCTCAAGGAACAAAGTAAACCAAGTCAAGATGAAATGACCACCTAATTGGAAAGTCCCACGCCTTAAAATATTTTAGCAAAAAGAGCTTCTCATACTTTTATTAAACAGTCTTTGAGATTATCTATAACAAACAATTTTTCAATCCAATCATGTTATGCATATTACCACGCCAAAAGTGGAGTGAATGTTTGAACCTCCTGCAGTAACTATTGACAGCTTGTTTTTCAGAACATCCAAAATTACAGCAATACAAGATGTTAATAAAACATTTGAACTCGTCATTAAATAAAGATCATTAGAACCAGAAAAAGAGAAAAAGAAAATCTTTAAATGTAGAAGCACTGTAAAACTCCATTAAAAGATCATGTCAGAATGTCTCAAGCACAATAACAACCCCCAGTAACAACTTACACAATATTCTCTTAAATAGCATTATTCATTTTCTCCATACGGCAATCAGACATTAAAGATGAATCCATTAAATAGTTCACAAGGACCTGATAATTCATCTTATCCAAATGCTTTTACTATTTCAGCTAGGATGACTTTATAGCATAATAATGAATTTAGTTGTTTATTAAATAGATGAGAGAGCAAAGACATCTGAAGTACATTTTACTCATGAAAAAGCATAAGAACCATAAAAACTTACCTAACACAATTATTTATAAAGATATTCTCATGCCAAGTCAAAAATTAGTCGGGAAAATGAAAAAAGAAAAAAAAAAAAAAAAAAAAAAAAAAAAAAAAAAAAAAAAAAAAAAAAAAAAAAAAAAAAAAAAAAAAAAAAAAAAAAAAAAAAAAAAAAAAAAAAAAAAAAAAAAAAAAAAAAAAAAAAAAAAAAAAAAAAAAAAAAAAAAAAAAAAAAAAAAAAAAAAAAAAAAAAAAAAAAAAAAAAAAAAAAAAAAAAAAAAAAAAAAAAAAAAAAAAAAAAAAAAAAAAAAAAAAAAAAAAAAAAAAAAAAAAAAAAAAAAAAAAAAAAAAAAAAAAAAAAAAAAAAAAAAAAAAAAAAAAAAAAAAAAAAAAAAAAAAAAAAAAAAAAAAAAAAAAAAAAAAAAAAAAAAAAAAAAAAAAAAAAAAAAAAAAAAAAAAAAAAAAAAAAAAAAAAAAAAAAAAAAAAAAAAAAAAAAAAAAAAAAAAAAAAAAAAAAAAAAAAAAAAAAAAAAAAAAAAAAAAAAACTTCAATGAAGTTAATCTTATATGACTGGTAAGAATAAATATCTACATGGAAGTCCCTTAATGAAGCCAAACTATAGAAGTTTTGGGAATAAAAACATAAGAACAGAAATATTCTTGACTCTTACTCAAAAGGTTCAATAATTTGAGAAGATAGAGGCACCTTGCTTCACCTGAAAAACCTTTTGCCAGATGGCCTCTTGTCCTGTAAATGCCAAAGGTAGGTTAACTCCTTGGAGAGCCATCCAGTCAATCTCCTTCTCCCATCTTTTCCAATCCCACCAAACAAAGGAATCTATAGAATGGTAAAAACAAAAAATTTACAAGAAGAACAAAATGTTGACTCTAATATCTATGATATGACTACCAAATAAAAGATATTGAAGACATAACAGTAAATTCCATCAAACCATAAGAGTAATGATTTGAAGAGAAAATATACAAAGCAACAGTCAGCAAGATAAAGTTGTTGGCAAGGACTAGCTAATCAAGATTTACGGGATATATACGCTTGCTAATTCTCAACTAAATTTAGAAAAGATAAATATTATTCAATTCATGCCATCCTTTTAGTTCTTAGAAAGCTATAGTGAATGTTGCTTGCCGGTGCACAAAAATAGACACTTGGGTGCCATCCTTTCAAAATTGATACTAAATTTTACTAGAAAGGAAACCAACACAAGAAAAGTGATATAGAGTGAAGTCGGTGGTATGGGTTTTATGCATTATCATGTTTCATACTTTCATTTTATGTCAAGTTAGTCTTTGTCGTTGTCAAAACTGAGCTGAAGATCAAAGGAAAAAAGACAAGAAAACCTCATGACACTCTCTGCAGTACACAAGGTATGCTTTACATGGTGGTACTAGTCTTATATATTTAGAGAGTTTAGGTGAGCTAGAGTTGAAGTTTAGACGTTAAAGGATCTAGACCTTATAGTGAGTCCAAACTGTGTTGTAATTGAAACTCCAGAATTAATTATCTCTCCTGGAGAATCTGAGCAGAAAAGTCACAGAAACCCAACTCTGAGATAGAGTCCAAACTAGCTTGCAGATTTTGTTCAAGATCCAAAGTAATAGAAAGTAAAAGAACCAAAACTTGAACACAATTTGAAACCCAATAAGATTTTGGGTCTGTAATCACTTGTTCGATCAGGACTGAATAACCAACTCTTACTCAAACACAAGCCTATAAGTAACTATGCTTAGAGTTCTCTCATGTATCCAAAAGTTTTTTTAAGACATCCACATTGCTTAAAGCCTTCCATCGTACTGAAAACATCTCTAGAGAAAAAAATCTAAGCACATTACACAATTACAATCCATAGAAACCATGCACATACAAACCCTTGCTTACATTAAATACATATAATCCTCCTCCCAATTACAGAATAGGGTAAATTGCATCAACTCCAACCCCAAACTTCTAGACAATTTCACTTTGATCTAGTAACTTTTAACTTGGACATTCAACACCTAGAATTTGGAAGTGTTTCACTTTAGTCCTAGTCCTTGTTACTATCCAGAGTCAACATTTCGACTTTCTTCATTTTCTAAAATTTCTGGATTTCCTTGAGCTAATTTGTGAGTTTTCATTTTTATTTTCCATAACCTAATTAATTGTCAGAGTATTTCGTCATAATTGGACTTTATTGCTCCTATCTCTGAACTTAAAATATTCAGGTTTAGATTTTTGTAAGACGGCTATAGGTTGTACTCCTACCCTTTAATAACAGTGAGACTTTTATTCTGTCTTCGCCGAATAGCCGGTGAATGTAGACGATAAAGCTCAACAACATAAATTAGTTATTCTTTTGATTCTTTCACTTTTTCAGTTCTATTTAGCTTCATCAGGCCTTCACCAGCACACCTTCAGAAGTTTGCCTCATGGGTGAGTCATCAAAGACAAGCACTCCATAACTCTTTAAATCACTCCTGAGAAATAATTTTATTCCTTCTTTTGGATTAATATATAGTCAACTTCCCTTGTGAACGCAGATTTCTTCAATAACTGGAAGGACAAAACTATAGATGACCTACATTTTTTCTAAAAATAGACCCAACATAGGGATATGACACAGCAATAAAGCGACTTGAAGAAATATCAAGTACTTACAACTGGAAGTAACAACATTTTGATAGTAATTCCAAGGAACAGGGCGTTCAACTTTCACACTCTGGGCATCAACCCGTGGGAGAGACCCAGGTGAGGGGACAGAAGCTATCTGAACTCCACCAGTCTTGTCCCACGAAATATGAGCACCAGTCCAGTATTTTAAGTACCAATGAAGACCAGATGAAAGTTCAACTGCCGTAGTACCCTCGATCCTAGATTGGAACAACAAGATTGCAAATTAATCAAGCATCTAGCCAAACGGAAGCAAAGAAATCACATAAGATTATCCGGTGATGAAACTAAACTAAAGTACCAATCAATTGGTCAGTTAAAAGGAAGTTAAAACTAAAATACATTAGTATTTTTCGCAACAAACACACATTAATATGTGTAGCATGCTATTCTATTGGATGGTAATAAGGAAAGCTATTCATGTAAACGAGGCTCCGGCTAATAATTATTTGAACTTGGAATGATTTTTGGATTGTTTGTTAAAGTTAAGCAAGACAAGATAATATCATATACAGAGGTAAGATTTATAAACAAACCAAACTCGAGCATACCCGCTTGCAATCATCTCTAAAACCATGCAGAAGAGGATTTACAAAATAGAATTGAGCAGTAACTAGATTCTCTTCAAGCAAATTAGTAGTGCAGGTATTCGGCTAATAAGAAACTGCATCAAAGAAGCAAAGAAAACATACAGTATCTCAGCTGCATCCCTGCTTGAATTGTCGATGTTACTTATCCGGAAGCAAATTGATTCCCCGCAGATGCCCTGCAAAGGAACCAATTAAATATGCAATGCACAATACGATGACCTAATGCCAAGAATTAAGAACTAAGAATGATTCTCAAAATTCAGAGCTTCAATGCGTTTGGAAATGCATTTTTGAAACTAAGACCTAGTTTGGCAATGTTCTTTTTGAGAAATACTTTTTTATACATAGGCTTATAAAATATTATAATTATAAAAATAGTTCTTTGAAAAATTTATTCACAAAATAAGGCCTAAGCGGTGAACGAATCACAGCTTTCTAAATGCAGCAACCGCTTAATTTAAATTATTAAAATTGCTTGTGGCGGTCATAAAAAGGGTAAATTATTTACGCTTGTAAAAACAGTATACACCTTTCGGAGTTTAGACTTAGAAAAAATATAATTTACGTAAATGCGGTGAATCATCGCATTTTAAAAGTGGCAATCCATTCACTGCTTTGGCCTAATTTTGCAATAAAAATTTTGGATTCCTATAGTTCCGATTAACAATTCATTCACTGCTTTGGCCCAAAAACTCCCGTTTCTGAAATGTCGCTGCCTTCAGACTTCAGAGCTTCAAAAAAGTCTGCAAGCGCTTTGATGTTAAAAAATGGCAATGGGAACCTCCATCAGAGGAACAAAATTTTAAAGCATTTCTTTTATTATTTTTAAAGATCTATGCATGAAAACGGTCACGTCTGAAGATCGCATTCAAGAACAGACCCAAGGCCTGTTTGGCACTGTCGTAGACGGTGCTAATGCAAGATGGAGTGTCGTCTAAGTAGTGCTTATATAAGAAGTACTATCACAAAATCCTTTCGTAGAATATTTCTCGAGAAGAAACCGAAGCACCAAATCGGAGCCTCTGTGTTTAAGCGCCAAAATCTCATTTCTGACTCGTGCTCTGCAACTGAAGCATCAGACTTTCAGTTTTTCCAAATGTTTTACTGGAAGTGACTGTTGCAAAAGAACAGGAGTAGGGGGCGAAAAAGGCACATGGAGAGGAAAAGAAAAGAAAAGAGAACACACTTTGGAATCAATTTCGAAGCGGAAGCTAGAGAGGTGAGCGGGGAGCAGTCTCTCGAGAACTCCCTTAGCAGCCTCCTCTTGTACGGAAGCAGGAGCTCGGCGGCTCGCTATCTTTCCGAAAAGCTCCTCCATGCTGGACTTCCACGGCGATGAGACGGGAAGCAGCAGGAGGAGGACGAGGAGCGGAAGGCGGAAAACCCTCATCGTCGAAAATTTGGGTCCGACTCTGCCCTTCCCTTCCTGCTTGCTGCTAGCTCAACTTCCTCCGTTGGAGCGTTGATCTTCGTTCGGGAGTCAAGGCGGAATTTTTTTTATCAACAGGCTTATAAAATATTAAAATTAAGAAAAACAAAAATGGTGGGTTTTTTTTTTTTTTTCAATTTGCATAAAAATTTATAAATTTTGAGCTTGCAAAACTGGGCAGCCCTTTTCGATTTTGTAGATTCAGTCCGAATTTTCAGCAAACTAATCAAAATACCCTTATTGCTTGTTCTCTCTCCTCTTTTTCTCTCTTTTTTTTTCTCTCGTTCACTTTCTTTTCTCTCGCAACAGAGGCAGAGGTGGAGGCGGAAACGGCACGCCTCGCCTCTCACCCTCATGCTCTCGCCCTCGCCCTCACCCTCGCCCCTCCCCCCTACCTTCCTCGCCTCCGACCCTGCCGAGACCATGCCGCGACTCTTTTTTTTTTCCCCTCTCCGACTCTCCTCCACCCTTTCCGACGACGACGCCTCTCGCCCTCTCTCGCCCTTCCCCGCCCATCTGGTCCTCTCCCTCTTCCTCCTCCTCTGCTGCCTCTGACGACGACGCATCTTTGCTGACACTAACACCGTAGAGGTTGCTGCAGCGCTGTAGCCTCGGAGCGGAGGGTCCTTAACGACATCGTCGTCGGCGCCGTGGCCGTGGGTAAGGAGGGGTGACCAAAAAAAATTGTAGAAGGAAGAAAAAAAAATAAAGACAATTATAGAAAAAGAAAGATGAAGATGAAATTGCACCGTTAAAATAAAATTGTACTGTTTTAAAAGAACGTTGTACTATTATGGACATAAGTTGCACAACTTAAGATGTAAACTACACCCTTTAAGATGAAAATTACACTCTTTGAACGAAAATTGCACTCTTTGGGAGATATTTATATTGTTTCTCCTCTTATTGTACTCTTTCAGATGTAAACTGCATCATTTAATATAAAATTTACACTTTTTAAATGAAAGTTACACTCTTTGAGAGATATTTATAACGTTTCTCCTCTTCTTGCATTCTTTTATATGTAAACTGCACCCCTTTAAGAGATATTTATACTGTTTTCTCCTCTTGTTGCACTGTTCCTCCTCTTCTATACCATTTCTCCTCTTAAAGGGTGCAATTTAAAATAAAAAATAATATAACAAAAGGAGAAACAGTGCAACAAGAGGAGAGACAGTATAAATATCTCTTAAAGGGGTGCAGTTTACATCTTAAAGAGTGCAAGAAGAGGAGAAACAGTGTAAATATATCTCAAAGAGTGCAACTTTCGTTTAAAAAGTGTAACTTTCATCTTAAAGGATGCAGTTTATATATGAAAGAGTGCAATAAGAGGAGAAATAGTATAAATATTTTTCAAAGAGTGTAATTTTCGTTTAAAGAGTATAATTTTTATCTTAAATGGTGCAGTTTACATCTTAAGTAGTGCAACTTATGTCCATAATAATACAACGTTCTTTTAAAACAGTGCAATTTTATTTTAACAGTACAATTTCATCTTCATCTTTTTTTTCTATAATTTTTTATTTTTATTTTTTTCTTCCTTCTTCTATAATTTTTTTTTGTCACCCCTCTCTGCCAACGGCCACGGCGCCGACGACGACGCTGCTAAAGACCCCCTGCTCCGAGATTGCAGCGCCGCAGCGACCTCCACAGTGTCGACGTTGGAAAATATGCGTCGTCATTAGAGGCGGCAGAGGAAGAGGGAGAAGAAAAGGACAAGAAGGGCGGAGAAAGGCGAGAGAGGGCGAGAGAGGCTGTTGATGGTCGAAAGTCGTGACCCTTGACCCGGTCAAGTATTCTCCTTGGGAAGAACGTCGGGATGATGAGCGGCCGCGGATGGTGACCCTCGAAGTTTGCGCCCACGACGGATCAAGCGATTCGGCAGATAAGGGATCCAATCAGCCGGGTTCGAAGACCTCTACAGTAAATTCGCTTCGGCGGGATGAGCCAAATGAAGAGGGGAAGCCCAGAATTCGACTGAGAGATGAGCCGAATGACTAAACAACTCGAAATCTGATCGGCAAGAAGAGCCGAAAATGACTTTCTATTGAATAGAAACGCAAGAACAGGGGAGTGATGCCCATAGGGCAGACAGACTCCAAGTACAAGAACAGGGGAGTGATGCCCGTAAGGCAGACAGACTCCAAGTATGCTAAGTTACGAGAACTACTCCTATGAAAAGCGGTAAATGCAGGAAAGAAAGACGCAGGAAAAAATAAAAGTGGTCTTTTGTGCGCAGGGGCGAAGACCCTTTTTCAGGGTGCTGTATGCCTATTTATAAGGTTGCCCTTGCGTTCAGTTATCGTCACTGCACGATCGGCCACTATCTCCTGATTTGGAGGACCACCTTCGGCCGATTGGAACTGCTCATAACCGCTTGCGGTTGTTACAATTTTTTGAACAGACGCGGCTCATATCTTCTGGCGCGTCTTATATACTCCCGGTCCACCGTTTTGGCATGGATCATGGATTGCCAGCTGTCCGGGCCGAATTGGCCCAACAATTGCCCCCTCGGCAGCTTTTGAAGCGATGCTTCGGTAGCTGTCGTTATCTTTTGATTTTTTGAACCCTTGGTATACTTTTCGTCTCAATCCCTGAAAACAAGTGCGATCCGAGGCGTATTCCTCGGTCCAATCAAATTCAAATTCTCTGACATAATCTGTAACAATCCGTAGCACAATCTATTGTACTGTTTAATCTTGGCCGTTGATTTTCTTCTTTACGGCCTTGATCATATTCTCTATTTTTGTCTCATATGCGGCATTAATTAGGTCATCTTAATTACCGCTGTCTATTCATCATTATAGCCAACCTCGGAACTCGTAACCGATGCGACAGATAGCCCTTTCTTCTTCCCCAAGCTCCTTTTTGTCTCTTCTATCTCTTATATCTCTTTTGTTTTCCCCTGACGAAAACTCTCCTTCGCCTCTTTGTCGTCTTCTTCATCTTCCTTCTGTCACGCCCCGGGACCGGCGGAGGCCCTCCCGGTAGCGTGCCCAGACCCGCCATATGTCTACACATATAAGGCGTCTACGATAAAAGCGGAAGTAAAAGCAAGAGATAGAACAAATATAAGAAATGAAATAACTAGCAACTAGAGATATCAGAGCAAGTAAAGTTCTATCATCTACACCAAAGTAAAGGAATAAAGCTAGTCAAACAAAGATCATCATAAGTAGTACAATATCTGTCACTAGTACAGAAGTGGTGGTCTCTAGTACACTAGTAAGACCCTCAACCTCTCCAAAATAAAGTACAACGAGAGGTAGACCACCTAGCGAATCGTCCTCGAAGGAAGCTAGCTCGAAGTAACTCCCTTTCCGCGGTCCCTAGCCTCTCCCGGCGTGAAAGGCTCTGAAAGAAAACACCAAACAGAGGGCGTGAGAACTATAATTTATAGTTCCCAGTGGGCAATTACTGACCTCAGCTCATCGCACCACTAGGCCCCAAAAAAAAAGGAGTAGTACAATAAACAACAATAAGGATAATAGTAACAACGGTAAGAAAGCATGATGCCAAGGTGATGTACATCTACGCTATCATAAGATAATATGTCCAATGCATACTAATATGTCTCAACATAATAAACAAGTAAACCTCACGATGCAATATGTCAATGCATAAGGGTAAACACTATCCAAACGACCGAGTATACTACTATGCAATAATGAAACCGACAAGAATGCTAATGTACCAATGCTATATCATGAGCATGTCCAAGTAATCCAACTACTAATCCTATCTAGTAGTGNAAGTCTCAAAGTGACGCTCCAACGCACACCCTCGCTTAGTGCCCCTTTATGACACTTAAGCATCACGACTAATCATGCCCAATTCATGTCCCGTAATCCAATTAACTAGGTTCACTTTAGCCCGGGCCCCATGCCTCTTTATGACATTGGCCCAATCTCAAATAGTCCAAGTTCTCAAGCCTTCTCTAGGCCTCTAAAATTCCTAAAGATCACAATTGGCATATAGGTTAAATGCATGAAAGCAAGGTTCATTTCCACAATAGGAACCATGATCCACAATCCTAACTAGAATGCTAAGTCTCACATGCATGCACTCTACCACATAGGGGTCTAAAATTTTACTATACATAATATATGCATGTTAAGCATTCTAAAATTCATATTAAATACATTTAACATGGAAATGCATAAATTTCTATTTTTCGAAACATATTTGCCAAATATGAGCATTTCTCATATCATAGGCTAGGTCAAACCCACCGAACCGTCGCGTGCTCCTTCGATTCGTCGAACGGAGTTGTCCACGAGCCTCTAGATACCCTAAAAGTGATCAGCGAAGAGGTACGAGAGCATTACGACCAACCGTAAGATCAAACATTAACCTAGAAGCAAAAAAGGCCAAAACTCACCTCAAGAGTAGAAATCTTCTCCTAAGCCCCAAAAGAGAGCTAGAACCCTTCCAATCCAAGCCCTAGGAAGGTTCTAAACCAACCAATCAAGCCTCAAAAGCCCTAGGTTCAAAAAGCCCAAAATAAACCCTAAGTCTCAAAACTAGGGTTCCAAATGGTAAAACCTACCAAATCAAGGGTTCAAGGGTAGAATCCAAGTACTAACCTCCCAAGGTGCCTCCAAACAAGCTCCAAATCTTCTAGGGTTGAAGATTGGCCCACCACCAAGCTCTACAAGCAAGCTCCAAGCCTTGCAAAGGTGGAAAAGAGAGAATGGGGTTGAGCTCCAAGCTCCCTTAAGCTAGCTCCTCTCCTTCTTCTCCTCCTTCTTCTTCTTCTTCTCTCTCTAGGAAGTGTAGGGTGGGGATGAGAATGAGAAAATGAGAGAGGGGAGAGGAGGAAATGGCTAATAAGCCCATCTAGTGTAACAAAATCCAACCAGGCCCCTCAAAAATCCAATATTGCAACAGCCCGGTCTGGGCAGTTTTCGCCCAGAGGGACCGGTCTCTCCCCAGCAGGGACCGGTCTCTCGCTGCGAACCCGAAAAACCAGCGTTCGGGAACCGGTCTCTCCCTGCGCGGGACCGGTCTCTCACTGCGAAGACGCGTTCGGGAACCGGTCTCGCCTGCCAGGGACCGGTTGCCTCAGGCTGCCTCAACACTGCTCACTGGGGGAACCGGTCTCTCCTTCCAGGGACCGGTCCCCGAGAGTAAAAACTCTCAGGACTTGTCCAAAGTTCCAGATTTCGAACTTTTCGGGTCGGGAAACATTTTACAACCCTCCACCAAGTGTGGAAAAGCTCGAAATACATCCAAACACTCGAACCTCGCAATTTGCAAAGGTCCAGTGTGTTACACCTTCGCTTCAAATAATGGCGCCTCTTCCGCCATTGCCTACTCGCCCTTCATTGGACTATACTCTGCTTAGGCCATATCTTGATTCAGACCCTGTTAGGTTTATCCTGGGTCCCTCCTTTACCGCAGACCCATCTGCTGATGACTTTCCGTTTTCAGATGAAGGTCTTCCTTTGATGGCTGAAAATATCCATCTTCATTCATGGTACCCTTCGGCTTCGACGGGAAGAAGTCTTCGAACTTGGCCTAGTATCTCCGACGCCTACTTGGCTTGGTTGGATCGTGTGCAAGCCGCTTATGGCGATTTATGGCGCGAAACTGGCATCTATGAAGCCATTCAGCTATCCCGAAAACCTTCTTCAGCTGATTTCCTTCTTCTGGCTTCCGCCCTTTGTTTCTGGTCCCCTGTTTCTAATATTTTTCTTTTTAGAGGCGGCCTTCTCACCCGAACTCTTTTTGATGTTGCCGCCATTGTTGGCCTACGCCCTCATGGCATCACCCTTTCCATGGCTTATAACCCTGATGGTGTATCCGATTTTGAGGCCAATCTTGATCTTAATGATTTGGCCTACTCCAAATTTCTTTGTAAGTTTGCAGGCGAATCCCCTGCTCCAGTCACTAAGAAGGAACATACGGCATTCCTTCTGTACTGGTTATGTCATAATCTTTTCTGCACTCATTCGCAGAAAATTAACCGAGATTTTGTTTCTATCGCCGTTGGTTTATCTAACGGCGATAAATTGGCCCTGGGGCCCTATTTTCTTGCTTTTGTTTATAGGGAAATTTTTGATTCCATTAGGCCGTCACCCACTGGCGATGGTGTCACCATTGGCTCGGGTTGCGGCGTTTTTTGATTTTTGCAGATGTTTTTGCAAATTTATTTCAGTAGGCTGTGCCGAGAACCTTTAGATTTGAGCTCGGCTACTCATTTTGACTCCTACGGACTTGCCCTCGGCTGTCCTCCACCGTTTACATCTGGGCATCCTCTAGACTTTCTCACTTATTTTTCCGTTTTTTATGATTCGAGCCCTCACTTTCTTATTTATTGGTCCCCTTTTGCTGATCGAGTCACTGGCCCCCCTTGGTTTTTAGCCAGATATGAATCACTTCAAGGGGAACTCGCCTCTTCTCGTGCTGGCGAGTATTTTGAGGTCTGGTATTCTTTTTTGGCTCCTCGGGACTCGCACATCGGCTTGAAATCACGCTCGAAGTTATTACCCAGTACCGAGGTTTACTCTCCACAGTTTGTGGTGCGCCAATTCGGCTTTACACAGGCCGTTCCTGCTCCGGCCAAGTTTTTCACGGCTAATACTGCCACTCATCGCCCGCCTACCAAGAGTATAGCTGACGCCGATCAGATTTCGGCTATGGGAAATCGTCTGCGGCGATTTTTCAAATTGGTCAGCTTCAGGCCGAATTACACCGGGGTGTTGGGTTTTCGCTATGCTGTAAATTGGGATATCTTCCTCAAGAAAACCTTTGCCCCTGTCATCTCGCATGCACATCGCAAGACTTGTCATCCTCTCAGTACGTTATTCCTTTTAAAATTAATTTCCTGCTTATAATTACTACTACTTATCTGTTTTTTTTTTAATATATTTATAGCTCCTTTCCCAAGTAAGACTCGATCGGAAGGCCCTGTTGAGCCATCCATATCAGAAGAAAAATCGGAAGAGGCTGCTGAAACTCCGCCTCCTTCCTCTGTAATGTTTTCTGTTCTATTCCTCCTTTGTTCTTTCTATTTTGACGTTTGTAATGCTCACTTTACTTTCATTGTCAGTCTATACCCACTCCTTCATCGGTCCCGACTTCAGATAAGAGACCGATTAAGACTGTACAAGTTACTCCTCCGCCGACTTCGAAACGGCGTAAATCAGTTGCTAAGCGACAATTTCGACAAGCCGAAGATGCTCCTTCGGCTGACATTTTAGAAGACACAACCGAAGATATGCCTTCGGCTCCGATTCCAGAAACAGGAACCGAAGATATACCTTCGGCTAATGTTCCATTAAAAGAAACTGTTGTGCCTTCCTCAGCCACTAAACAACACTGCGCCCCAACCGAAACAATTGATATCGGGGTACGTCAAGTTAGTTGTCAGTAAGCAAATTTTATATTTTTTCACTTATTTATCTTTTTCTTTTAACTCACTCACAGTCCTCTCCTGAACGAGCTCCTTTTGCTCATTATTCGAAGATACAGATGGAACGGCAGCTTCGCAGGGAAGCCCGTCTTGAGAAAAAGAGAGGGATGGAAAAGAAGAAAAAATCTGTTGAAACGGCAAGCACGACGTCGTTACCCAGTGAGGTTGCATCACCTCGTTCTGCTCCTGCTCCAACATCAACTACAGGGGATGAACGAATAGACATACCTCTCGGGCGAACTTCTGAAGACAAAAGCACTATTCTTCCCCGTTCGACCCAGGGAGCTTCTTCCCCTACTCCTGATAATCCTTTATCTGCAATTCTTCATTCTTTTTTTATTTCAAGCCCCAGCTCCAATGAGGGGGATGATTCTTCGACTATTACCATTTCATCGGACACCCAAAATAAGTTCGATGAATGTCTTAAAATGTATAGCATTGGTATTCCTGGCCTAGCTCAGAATCCAGAACAATTTAATCGGCTATACGCCCTTTTACTTGATTTAGCCGATCGATCAGATATTACCCCCGGTATCAAATATTTTGTAGCAACCTTATCACTCCAACTTTCATCTTTTTTATCTCGGCAGCGATCTTTGGGCGCCGAATTTGTAGTTTTAGATCAACATTTTCTCCGTGTTGATCACTTTAAGAAGAGCATTCCTGATATAGCATCTCCACCTACTGAAGTGCATCAAGAGGATAGAGAACTGGCCGATCAAGAATCGGCTTTAAGAAAGCGGATTTCCACTCTTAAAGAAGAATTAGCAGTAGCCGAATCTACTCTGGCACAAGCTTCTGAGCGTCGACTTCAATTACAAGATCAATTGAAGTTAAGAAAGACAGAAGGGATGAAGATTCAAGAAGAGCTTTCTCAACTCTATAAGGTGCATCCTTTGATAAAGCGCCGAAGAAAAACTGCTGAAACTGCCCAAGCCAACCTTATAGCCGAATGGAACCAACTTAGAGACTTGTTATCTTGATTCGGCTTATAATATTCTAACTCTGATTTGGACTATGCTCCCACATGGAGGGGTAATATTTCTTTAAATATTTTCCGTTGATTGGTTTTTCACTTTCTGACCCATCTCTGTTTTGCAAATAATATGCATTTCCTCTTGCTATTCGGCTAATCTGGAATGGTCCTTCCCAATTTGGGGACCATTTCCCATATATTCGATCTTTTTGACCGATCGGAAAAACCAGCCGAAGGACTAAGTCACCAACGACAAATGTTTTTAATCGAACTTTCTTATTATATGCATTACGTACTCGGCTTTGATACGCTTGCATATTATCTAAAGCTATCAAACGAGTATCTATTAATTCCTATTTTTTGTCTTTCATTAACTCACCATATTATTCGGTCTTTTTTTTTTATTTCTCTTCCCTTTTTGGCGAACACGTGTGAGTCTGCGGAAATCGACCGGCCGAGGCCGTGTGAATTTTTTATTTCATTTTGAAAAATTACAACGATAATTTCAGAGAACGATAATAACATCGGGAAAGCGCGGCATCAGCGCGACGCGGATTTTTTAATTTTTTTCAATAGAATTCAACAGCAATCGCGCGAAAATGATTGCAAAATCTAGTAATTTCTAGGCCGTCGGAAAAATAAATGG
>NC_033638.1:4662981-4718704 GCF_001540865.1 Ananas comosus
TTAAGCGTGCCGGAGCCGGCCAGCTAAAGGCGCCTGCGTGTGCTCAAGCGGCTTTTCCCTTCTCTTTATTTTTTTTTTTTTTTGCTGGTTTTTGCTTCTTCTTTCTCTCCTTTTTTTGTAGCAGGCAGCGTGCCGAAGTGTTTTGGCTGCTTAGCCTCCGGCCTTTGCTATCTTAAAAGCCCCCGGCTTCCTCCCCGGCTCTTTCGCGTCGAATAGCCGGGTTCCGCAGGCCGAGCCTCACGACAAAGGCCTAACCCCGACGTGCAGTTTTTGCCAGCCGGCTCGCGTTTCAATGCCGGCAAAAAGCCTTGGGCCCGCGCTTAGCGCGCCACGCGCGGGGTTGGGCGCGTGGCGCCTCCGCGGTATTCTCCCGGCCGGCTGTGTTATAAAAGCCTACGCTAGTATGGTCGTGATTTCGTGGCCTAGGGTAGTCTTGAGGCGTCAATTCGCACGAACCCGCTCTCATCATGATCCTTTTCATTTCATTTCGAAAAATTACAACGATAATTTCAGAGAACGACAACAACATCGGGGAAGCGCGGCATCGGCGCGACGCGGATTTTTTAATTTCTTTTCAATAGAATTCAACAGCAATCGCGCGAAAATGATTGCAAAATCACGGTCGATCCGTAGGACATGGGTCGTCCCTTGGCTAGCAGAGTGGCCAAGCCTAGCATTTCGTGTGAACGGGTATTGGACGGTTGAAGGGACATGGGCCTAGGGTAATGTCGGAGACGCGAGAGGTCGACAACATTACGGAGCGGGGAATACCAGGAGGCTTTCCTCCTAAGATCGCTTGCGCTACCTTATGCCTGCTGTTTGTATCTCTATAGTGGAGCATACGAGCGGAGGAGGGATAGTCTAGCGACGGATGGTCCTCCGTAAAGGACAAGGCTCTCGAAGGCAAGTGTGACGAGCGGGGATTAGTGGGGTGGGACGTCTGCAAAGGCCTAAAGAGGCGGGACTCAATAGGAGCGCTAAAGGGAGGCACACCGAGGGAGAATTCGTATGACGGGAGGTCTACAAGACTCGAGAGGCAGAACCCAATGAGGCAAGCGGTATCGGTATTAGTATAGTGAACCTTGAGAGACTGAACCAATGGTGTGAGCGACCAGGCATGGTCGAGCCAAGGACGGGGCCAGTGGCTAGCGATACGGAGTGAGGCTAGTTCGTTTGTATAGGGCCTTATTGGGCGAACCTATAAGAGTCAAGGGCGTGGAGCGCCATGGCAAAGTGAGGGTCGAGGGGACGGTTGAGGGTGTCACGCTAAGTCGCTGGCATTGGAAGATAGGCGAGCTTGTGGCGCACACTTTGGGTGGCTCTTCAGATGCATGCCGTTGGACCAAGCGAGCAGGACGCGTATGCGGTATGGCCATGGACGTTGTCAGGCGCATGTGGCACGATGGTGAGGAACATATGGTTATGAGTGCCCTTCGTGGCATGCGATGTTGCGAAGCCCGGACCTTGACGCAAGAGGCGTGCTGCCCCGGGACCGGCAGAGGCCTCCCGGTAGCGCACCGAGACCCGCCATATGTCTACACATATAAGGCATCTACAACAACAGCGGAAATAAAGCAAGAGATGATCTATGACTAGAGATATCAGAGCAAGTACACATCTATAATTTATGATAAGAGAAGTAGGAACAAACTAAATAATAAAGAGGAAACATAAAGTTATACAATAACCATCTCATAAAGTACACAAAATGGGTGGTCTCTAATACACCGGTACAACTCTCAACCTCTCCAAAAAAAAAACAACGAGAGGTAGACCACCTATCAACGCGTCCCTCGATAGCAAGCTAACTCGAGGCGATACCCTTTCCGCGGTCCCTAGCCTCTCCCGGCGTGGAAGGCTCTGAAATAACATCAAGAAAAAGAGGGCGTGAGAACTATAATTTATAGTTCCCAGTGGACAATTACTGACCTCAGCTCAATGCACCACTAGACCCTAAAAGAAAAGGGTAAGTACGATAAGCAACAATAATTATAATAAACAGTAAATATAAGAGCAAGCATTGTTTGCTAAATTTACCATGCCAAAAATCATAAGATGTCAATGTATTGAACATATATTCTATCAAGATGTGGTATACCCCATGCATGTCTACTATATCCCAACGTGGCAAGCAAATAGATAACATGATCCGTTCTAACCATAAATAAAGATTATGCTCTATCATGGCAACCAAGTATACTAAGATGCAGCAGATAAATTATTAAGTATACAACATGTCTCAACGCTATGCTATAAGCATGTCAAAGTAATCCAACTACTAATCCTATCTAGTAGTGATTGTCATCTCCCGATTAAATGTCATTGTTTAATTATGTTCCAGGACCTACATAAATGTAGTCCAGCTTGTGCCACCTAAGTGTCGGTGGTATCTCCAACATTCCCACTCTAGGAATGAGTCTATCCCTCCCGACCCTGTAGGTTTCTCGATACTGCACGAGCGAGCATAAGTCGCATAGGCCAACTCCGGAGTGTCGGCTTGTAGGGAGCGACCCTCATAAGCATGTGCGAATGAGCACAAATGGCAAGCAAGCGTAGTCAACGTCTCAAATACCCAATCATCATGTCTCTAACATGGTAAAAGTCACTAGCATCTCGAAGATCTAGTTCAATGTCTCAAAGTGATGTTCCAATACTCACTATGCTTAGTGCCTCTTTATGACACTTAAGCTTGTTATAAGTTAACACGTTTCATAATCTATGTTCCGTTCATGACATTAGTACTAGGTTCTCATTTAACCCGAGCTCAATACCCCTTTATTAGCCCAATTATTCACAAGTAGTACAAGTCTCCGAGTCTCTTTATGGCTTACTAAGATTCTTTAAGTCTCAAGTAGGAATAGCTTTAAATGCATGCAAATAATGCTCATTTTCACAATAGGAATTATGATTCCAAGTCTTAATAGGATGCTAATCGTGTACAAGTTCCGCATGCTGGTTCTCTACTACATAGAGGTCTGAAAATTCTTCACACATATCATAGGTATGTTGAGCATCCTAAAATTCACAATAATTATATTTATCATGGAAATGTATGAATTTCTACTTTACGAAGTATAAAACATAGGATATGAGAATTTCTCATATGCTAGGCTAGGTCAAATCCACCGAATTTCGCGCAACCCTTCGTTTGCTCCAACGAAGATGTCCACTAATCTCCTAGCACCCTAGAAGTATAAAAAAGTGAGCTACAAGAAGTAAACGAACAACTACTAGCTCAAACATTAACCATCTATACAAAGGGGCTAAAATCTCACCTATAGAGAAAAATCTCTTCTCAAGCTTCAAAAGAAAGCTAGAACCCTTCCAAAGAAATCTAGAGGAAGGTTCTAATCCAAGAGATTGAGCTCCAAAAGCCCTAAAATCAAAATGCCCAAAATCAACCCTAAAAGCCTATTCTAGGGTTTCATCTCAAAGAAATATTCAAAAACCAAATCTAGAGGAAAAGATCTTGCTACTAACCTTTTAGAGGCTTCAATCCAAGCTCAAAGTCCTCAAACTTCAAGGATCTTCCCTCAACCAAGCTTCAAATCTAAAGTCCAAGCTTCATTCATAGTGGATAGTTCACCAAAGCACCAAAAGAAGCAAAAAGAGGTGATTATTCCTCTAATAATCCAAGAAATAGGGAAGGAAATCAAAGGGAGAAGTCTCCTACCTCTTCCTCTGCTAGTGGATGGCTCAGGGGGAGCCCTAGGGGCGTGGGGTGCTATATAGAATAGCCACAATTGCAAAAACACCCATGCAGTTCAAACTGCTCAAAATCTGCCAAAGTATATCGGTACACGGGAAAGTATACCGGTACAAATCACGCGAAAATGCAAACCCAAGCCTCGGGTTTGAAATTCGGCACAAGTGTACCGGTACAACCATCAAAGTGTATCGGTACAAAATGTGTACCGGTACAGCCATCGACCTGCCACCAGTTTCACCATGTGCAGAGTGCAATCCGAGGGCAGCCTAAGTCCATCCCTTTGGCGACCTTAGTGCTACATAAAATACTATATTCCTCGGGATGCGAGCCATGGGTCGCACCACTGTCCACGACCCTCCAAAAAATCTGGAAAAACTCGGAACACAGTTCAAACACTCGAACCTCGCAATTTGCAAAGGTCCAATGTGTTACACGTGCAGATTAAGTCACGGCAGCGAAACGCGTGGGAGGCGAGACGCTTAGCTAGACTCATAGTGGAACAAGTTGGGGGAGAACTTGTAATGTCCTTAGGGCTAGTGATGAAGGCAGCAAGGCATTCGGTTATGTAGCATTCTCGAGGAGAGATCGGTTGGCAAGAAGGGATGCACCTAGCTTGGTGGCCAACCTCGGTATTGGGGTTGCTCGTTGAGAACTCGAGGAGTCCGACGAGGGGCTCGATTGCAGGCGAAGGGTCGGGCTGTAAGTCTCGCGGAGGAGCAAGCTTGGCAAAATGCTTGGATTGGTATTCCGTTATTAAGTTTGGAGACTTGTGCGTGTAGAGGACTCGAGAAGGCTGGCTAGGGGGTGCGACACTTGAGCGCCGCGCGGGGATTTTCAAGGCGAAAAAGCTAACCCCGTGACACGCCGGCAAAAAAGAAGGATGCAACGCGAGGACTTCCCGGGGGTCACCCATCCTAGTACTACTCTTGCCCAAGCACGCTTAACTACGGAGTTCTGATGGGATCCGGTGCTTTAGTGCTGGTATGATCGCAACCGAAAATATTGTGTCGGCCAGCAATCTTATGGCGCCTTTGCGGTGCGCTGGTTGGGGCTCGCATGGTGCGATTCGCGCCTGGGTTCGGAAAAACGGCCGTAACTTTGCGCTCAGGCGCCCGTTTTTGATGTGCAGCCCCAATCCAAAAACAACACTCTGAGCCGGACGCCTTGGGCCGATAAGCTGTGCTTTCTCGGCCCTCGAAAATTCTATCGTTTCCAGCCTCCAATTCGTCGGTTTTTTGAAGCCGCGCGACGCACGATGATTTTTTTTCCTCCCTTTCTCCTTCGTTGTTTTTTTAATTTATTTCTCTACCCTTTTCGGCGAACTCGTGTGCGTCTGCGGAAATCGACCGACCGAGGCCGTGTGAATTTTTTATTTCATTTGAAAAATTACAACGATAATTTCAGAGAACGACAACAACATCGGGGAAGCACGGCATCAGCGCGACGCGGATTTTTAAATTATTTTTCAATAGAATTCAACAGCAATTGTGGGAAAATGATTGCAAAATTTAGTAATTTCTAAGCCGTCGGAAAAATAAATGGTTCGATCGGACTCGCTCGGGCCGCCGGCAAAAAGGATGCAACATGAGGACTTCCCAGGGGGTCACCCATTCTAGTACTACTCTCGCCCAAGCACGCTTAACTGGCGAGTTCTGATGGGATCCAGTGCTTTAGTGCTGGTATGATCGCATCTGAAAATATTGTGTCGGCCGGCCCTCTTATGGCGCTTCCGCGGTGGGCGGGCGGGTTCGGAAAAACGGCCATAACTTTGCGCTCGGGCGCTCGTTTTTGACATGCAGCCCCAATCCGGAAATAGCACTTCGAGCCGGATGCCTTGGGCCGATAAGCTGCGCTTTTTTGTCCCCCGAAAATTCTATCTTTTCCGGCTTTCGATTCGTCGGTTTTGTGAAGCCGCGCGACGCACAATGATTTTTTTCCTCTCTTTCTTCTTCATTATTTATTTATTTATTTATTTATTTCTCTTCCTTTTTCGACGAACTCGTGTGCGCCTGCGGAAATCGACCGAACAAGGCCGTGTGAATTTTTCATTTCATTTTGAAAAATTACAATGATAATTTCAGAGAACGACAACAACATCGGGGATGCGCGAGTTGGGGCGCGCGTGGCGCGATTCGCGCCCGAGTTCGGAAAAACGGCCGTAGCTTTGCGCTCGGGCGGCCGTTTTTGATGTGCAACACCAGTTTGGAAACAGCACTCCAAGCCGGACACCTTGGTCCGATAAACTGCGCTTTCTCGGTCCTTCTTTCGGCCCCCGAAAATTCTATCGTTTTCGACCTCCTATTCGTCGGTTTTGTGAAGCCACAACGCACGAAGATTTTCTTTATTATTATTATTATTGTTATTATTATTATTATTATTTTCTTTCCTTTTCCCGAATGGTCTGGCGGACGGGTGTGTGAAGGAGGTTCTTTCTGCAAACTCGTATGAATCTGTGAAGATCGACCGACTGAGACTGTGCGAATTTTTCATTTTATTTTTCAAAATTACAACAATAATTTCGGGAAATGATAACGAAATCAGAAAAGCGTACCATCAGCGAAGCGAATTTTATTTTTTAAAAATATAATTCAAGAACAATCTCAAAAAAATAATTATAGAATTTAGCTAGTAATTTTTAAACCGTCGGAAAAATGGTTTAATTAGACTCGCCTGGGCCACTGGCAAAAAGGAGGGATGTAATATGAGGACTTCACAGCGGGTCACCTATCCTAGTTTGTTTGTTTGAAAGATAAAAGTTTATTTTTTTCTTTGATAATGTATCTCGAAATAATTTATCTTATTTCGAAAAATAGTTTAGAAACTGAATACGGTTTGGTTCTTTTGTAAATCAAAATGATATACCTAAAAAAATGTTCATTTATCCCAAATGGGACTTTGGAAAATTTTTAAAATATAAATGTAATTGTCTTTGCTAATCATAGCGCACGTTATATTCCGGTTCGAGTTTTCGTGGTTGTTTGCCCTAGCTTCTGAAAAGTTATTTTAGGTCAAAAAGTAATTTTTAGCTCAATAGAATGTTTGGCGATCTCGTTTTTAAAATCTGATTCTAATTTTTAGAATCGGTTTTTGATTTTCGAGGCCCAAAATCATAAGCAGCTAAACCTATTTCTTGAAAATTGATTCTGATTTTGGTTCCAAACTTCAAGTTTTTACTTTGATTTTGGATTCAAATTTTAATTTTAAATTCACATTTTAATTTTAAATTCTAAATTTATACTTAAATTTTTAAATTTGAAATTTTAACTTTTGAATTTCAAAATTCAAAATTTAAAATTTCAATCTAAAATATTAAATTTCAAGTTCAAATTTCAAATCTCAAATTTTAAATTTTAAATGTCAAATTTTAAATTTAATATAAATTTTAAAATTTAAAATTAAAACTTAAAACTTAAAACTAAAAATTTAAAATTTAAAATTTAAGTTTTAAGTTTTGAGTTTTAAATTTGAAGTTTTAAATTTCAATTTAATTTAAATTTAAATTTTAAATTTTAAATTTGAAACTAAAAGTTTAAATTTAGATTTAACAAATTAAATTTAGATTTAACAATTTAAATTTTAAATTTTATATTTTCAAATTTCATATTTTAAATTAAGATATCAAATTTTAAATTTTTGTGCCAATTTTAAATTTTAATTTTAATTGAAATTTTAAATTATTTAAAATAAAGTTTAGTACAAAAAATATTATATGCAAGCATTAAAAATTTTTGCCAAACAGTTTTACACAATCACTTCTGAAAAATTATTTTTATCTAAACTCAGCCAAATACTTTACAATTTTTAATAAAAATAAAATTAATTTTTTAAAAATTATTTTTTCAGAATCTAATCCAAAAGAATCCTTAATCCGATGCATGTTTGAGTTTAAATCCGACTCATAGCATAGGACTCGAGGCAGTTTGGAATTGGATCAGATTACATAATCATAAAACTAAACCAACAACACTCGAGTCAATCTTAGCCCTCCAATTTTGCTTGGACGGCACGAATCCTCCCTTTTCTTTGACGTATATATTAGTGGGGTGAAAACCCTAGACCGCAACGAAACCCTCCTTTCCGCTCAACCCTAACCGGCTTAACCCCGCGAGTCCCCCCTTATCCCCGAAAGAGACTGGGGTTTTCTCCCACCGCCGAACTCCTCGTCGTCGTCGTCTTCCTCCTCGGATTCGCTCCCTCGAAGATCGCCGCCATTAACGGCGTAGCGAAGCCCTCCTACCCGTAGGGTTTCTCGCGTCGGATTCCTGAACCTTGCACTAACTCTCTTCGCGGAAGCTTTTCGACGCCTCTCGATCCGTCTCTTGTAAGATCCGGTTCTTTACTGTTTTCGTATGCTCGATGGCTTGTTCCCCGCCAGTTTTGAGAATTTTGGGAGAAATTTCGGTTTTTCTTGTGCAATTTATGATCCGCTAATTTTTCGTATTATTTTTTTATGGAATAGCGATTTATCATTTCTCATAATTTTTAGTTGGCCCTAGTTCACATTTTTCTCTGGATAGTTCCATTCTCTTTGTTGCAAAAGTTTGGAGTATCTAGAATAGTGTTAGAATTCTTTGGTTGTTAAGATATTGCTCAGTTAGCACTTAGGTCGATTTTAGTCCTCAATTTATTTTTAGTAATTGCTGAAATGTTTGGCCAGATTCAATTTAAACATTTTTCTTCACTTGGATGTAGTTATAATTCGTAAAATTTGTGATGGCAATTGTTGAAACAAGCTGGTAGTGTGGCAAATTAGGTTGTAGTTTGTTTGAAGAAATTGATACTTTTAATAGCGATCTAACAAGGTTGCCTTCGCCACAGTTATTTGGTGGTCTTTGCCGTTTGGAATGCTGTCGAAGTGTTTAATGTTGCATTCTTGTGTTTATTTGCATGTTCATGGAGTTTATGTAGTTCACAGAGAGTCTAGCTATGAGTATGTTGTTTTCTCTTTCAGACTTGTTTAGTGCATCAATTTCTGCAAAGATGTCGCGTAAAGGTTTGATGGAGCAGGATTTAAGCAAGCTTGACGTGACAAAACTGCATCCGTTGTCTCCGGAAGTTATTTCACGTCAAGCAACGATAAATATTGGTAATTTTTCTATTTATACATACTCTGATTGCTTGTCATTTAATAATTTAGCAGGGCTATATAGGTGTTTGGAATGTTTCTGCCAGTTTTTTAAGATGCTAACCAAGAAAATATTAGATGGTCAACCAGAATAATTGGAACCCATGCATGGCATATTGCAATAATAATATGAGTACATTGTGGGAGTACAAAAAAGTTATGTTTCTGATCAACCAGTGAATTTCTGTTCTTAATTCTTAAAGTTATAAATTTGCTAGAAGCTAGCAAATTGGGAGGTGAAATGTTTAGGACAAGAAGCGTCGTTACTCTCGGTTGATTTTTTGCCACTGTAGTTTTGCCACTGTAGTTTTTCTGCTCCTGAAAACCGATCTTCTTTTCCACAAAATAAACTGTCTTTATATTATTTTCCTCCTAACTCCTTATTTGAATTTTTTATGCAGTCATCATCATTTTCTATTACGAAGATATCTTTGATCAACTATTGTGAAGAAGAATTGGTCGAACATAATTTTGTGTCTAAAGGTTTTCCCAAGTAATGAACACCTTAAAGTGTTTTTCTATCTCACGAAACTCATGTTCCTTGATTTTTGTCATCTCAATACATAGAAGAAAAGAACTTTTTTATCTGCTTGTATTGTAATTTTTGGTGTGCATTTAATGTATTTTCAATACAGTGGAAATTGTAAGTTAGTGCCCGATTATTTTCTTCTAGAAGTTGGACTGAAAAATGTTGTATGGAGTTTCTTTCTTTGTATTCTTGCTGGGTATGGAAAATTTTTCTTTCGGTGAGCATTTAATTAGCTGCTAAATGATCTGTTGTTTCGTTGTAATTAATGAAAGTCGTAAAGATGGTACATTTGAGGTGCACTGGTTGAATATCTTTTAGCCTAAGAGGGATTATAGGCTAATATTTGTGTTCTTTCTTTTCAACTTAGGATTAAGTGGTTACTTGTAAATTGTGTTCAATGCACAAATATTTAAATTTTTCCCATCATGTTCTTCACATGGTTTATTGAGAAAGTTGCAGACGATATTTTTTTGTCAGAAACCATCGACCAGCTATCATGTCTCTTTAATTGGTGTAATATTCTATCAATGATCTTCTTGTACTAGGATGATCACTTTTGTTGAGTGAGTCTGGACTATGTTGGCTGATATAGTAGGCCAGAGTGTGTTTTGACTTTCAAGTGATCACTTTTGTGTTGCCTACTCAATGTAGAAGCATTACGTTCTCCAAAAAGGAGATTTCTACTCTACTTTACCTGCGGTAATTACTAATCGTTGGCATATGCTTCTATGCCAAAATTGGACGGCACAAAGTGAGTTGGGCGTGTTAGTTGCATGTGGCTGTCTAGATTTTTGTACAAGAAAAACTGTACTAACCTTCAAAAGACTTGTTATGGTTATGCAATTTGTGGTTGATGGGTACATGTATGCTCTTTTCTATGGTGGTTTATTTGTGTAGATCTATTTGGAGACAAGAATAATACTATATTATAATTTTCTTTAACCTTTATCTAGACTTAAAAGTCGTATGTTCTTATGGCATATGTATAATGAAAGTGGTACAATTAGTTTAATTAGTTTGTGAAGCAGTGTCATGAGATCTAAAAGCATTAATGTAACTTGTGTAAATAATGCTCTTGCATTAATGTAACTTGTGTAAATTTCTGTTGGATGCTTTCATTATGCTTTTAGTGGTTTAACTAGCTTGAATTTTAGTGGTGGTTTTTGTTAGTAGCTATCACCTTTTGGTGTCCTGTGTTTCGCTCCGATGCAATTTCTATCGTTATTACTTGGGTTTGATTCTTCCTACGTTAAATGAATAGGTACCATTGGTCACGTGGCCCATGGAAAATCTACTGTCGTAAAAGCCATATCCGGTGTCCAGGTACTATTGCATTTATTTTGGTGACAATCTTTTGATCTTTTTTTTTTTTAATTAACACTTGAGGCTCCTTCTGCTAGGGGTGTGTTTGTTTCACTGAAAGTGGAGGGGTGAAGTGGTTTCGGCTGAAAATGCCCACTTCTGTTGTTTGGTTACCGTAACTTTACCTTCAGCGGAAACTCAAAACTCCCCAAAATAGTGCAATTGACTTTGGCTCACTCCAAGGCCAAAGTCAATTATGGGGGGGGAAGTGAGGAAAAAATAATAAAATATTAACCCATCTCTCACACCTTCAGCTTTTACGCTATTCCCTTCTTGCCAAACAAACAATAGAACTGGGGAACTTTAGTTCCCCAGCTATACAAACAAACAGCGGAGTAGTTTTCATCGGAACTCTAGTTCACCCGAAAGTCTACTTCAATTTGAACTTAACGAAACAGGCCCTAGGTGCATTCTTGTGATTTGGACATAATCTTTTACTAAAAAAGTAATTTTAGTTGCATGTCAACTAAGATGCAAATATGAGTTGTTCGATTTGATCAAAGAACAAAATATCAGATATCTATAGATTCACTTTAACATTTTACAGGAGGTCCATTATTTAACTTTCAGTATTTCTCAAATGAGGTAATTGATGAAAAGTTTCTTGTCAGATCTTGCATGTGGAGAACTATGATCAAGAAATATTTTTTCCCCTTTTTTTTTCTTTGATATTTCTGGACTTTGTGCCCTTAGGTTGGGTTTTCTTGGTGGATAGATCGCCGGAGATAGGTAGGCTTCCACACTACCTGATCAAACAGAATGTCAATAGGTACTACTCCAAGCTAGAGTTTGCTAGGTTAAATATCCCATGGCAGCTTTACCTACGAGGTAGAAGTTCTATGAGGTATAATGGAATTTGAAATCCTCATGTGTAAGACATTTTGCACAGGTAATCTGCTTTATTCCCAACCAAACATAGTGGGGGTAAAGGATAGAACTGAAATGCTCTAGAAGAATACTTTTCACTATCCCCACGATAGAAGCCCCTCCAAAAAATACTTTAGATATTTTCCATGTTACATGTATTAGTTTGTCATGATAAGATGGGGTAATTAAGTGCCTATTACTGTATCACTTTTTCACTGAAGATTTGAGAATATCGAGGCAGTGCCTTGGTTGAAATACAAGTGAGAGAAAGATGAAAAGTGTATAAAAGGCTTTAGCAAGAATGGGAATGCGGAAATCTGTAGTGGCACTAGCAAAATATAACGGATGATTCATGGTTACCCATTTCTTGGGCAAATCCATGAAGTTGATGATATGATGTTCAATGGATATTGGAATGGCATAATTATATATAGATTTATATACACATCCATTTAAAACAGACACATATATGAATAAAGATAGAACTAATCACATTCATCACGCAGTGCTTGCAAACATGCATACGCACATGATAAACATGCATGTCCGTAAAGAAAATATTCTTGCTACAGGCTAGTTTTTAGTTTTGATCGAGTAACAATGTTGCAACTTATGTTAGTGTATATACCTACACAAGCATCTCCAGTTTCTTCAGCAACAAAAGCTAAATTGTCATGATAAATTGACTCTAATTTTCAATTAGCTTTATGATTGTTATTATTTGTTGATATTTTGACCCTCTTTTGAAACTGTCTGATAAATAATCCTAAAAATATATTGACGGTAACCAGATTTTTCATTTTTTTCTGATTGGATAAATAAAGCAGTAGCCAATAGGTTTGCATGAACTATCCTACAAGTATTGTAAGGTATGCAATATGGAAACTGTTAGAGTATCGAAGTATTTGTGTATCATAAGGAGATCTTCTTGAGCTGGTAAAAGTTCTATTATTGGCTGAGTGGATTTCTTACCAAAATGTTTGGTAAGTTTTGTTCATTACCCTCTCTCCTCTTAGATATCTAACGTGGATGAGTACATGTAGCCTGAGAACGTATCTCCTGCATTTTTTCTGAGAGCTACCAACTACATGTTCCTTTCAAACATTGTGTTATTATAGTTTTTAAGTTATGATTGGTTCATAGAACCCATAAAACCAACTGAATAGCTAGGCCAAGTTTCCTTGGTAGTTGGCATAATTTGTTAGTAAAAGCATGTCTTGTTGCATAATTATATGGCTATTTGCCTCCACCATATTGATAAAAAGTCTTTCATGTACTCCTTTTTCTCTAATCTATTTGAGGTTGCATAATTACGCTGCTATTTGGAACTCATATTAATAAAATTGTGTTTTATATACTTTTTTTTCTGCTAATTTAACTAAATCTTGTTTCCACATTCCTTACTTAGCCTTTTTTTTTGTGTTGCTTCCAGACAGTTCGCTTCAAAAATGAGTTGGAGCGTAATATCACTATTAAATTGGGGTATGCCAATGCAAAAATATATAAATGTGAAGATGAAAGATGTCCTCGACCAATGTGCTACAAGTATGGTTACTGTCTAGGCTTCTGCACAATATTACTGCTATATCAGCATTTTAGTACCGCATTCTTTTGTATTTGCTAGATTATATATATGCATTGATATGTGGAATTTTAATATTACAAAATAGAACGGGTAAAACATGAGGAAGATAAAGTAAGAAATGCCATACACAAACCATGAGATCTCTGTGAGATCTTTTCATGTTGACTACCTTGTCTTTAGAATTCTTGTTAAAAGCCTTCTCAATTCGTGTGGAGCGTTTTGCTTTTTCACTGTTGACAAGTTTAATTTGTACTGTATGCAGGGCTTACGGAAGTGGAAAAGAAGACAGTCCTCTCTGTGATGTCCCAGGATTTGAAAACACCAGAATGAAGCTTTTGAGACATGTTTCATTCGTTGACTGTCCGGTATGACATCATGTTGCTTTTTTTTTTTGCAGTTGAACTGATCTCTTTAGTTTAAAATGTTCTTTCAAAATTATTGTGCTAATAAGATGTGTCATCTGGCCATATATCACATATATATGTTGGTCAGATTTGCTGTTTTGATTTAAGTTCAGCCAACGGCTGCGGGCTGTGGATTTTGTTAATAGTCGAAGTACTAGTTGATAAAGCCATTAATCCGAATTTAGTAAAGAGATTGTCATCAGAAAATGTCGAGATTTCTTTTACAAAAGGCAATAAATATTCTCTTTCAGAATGCTTTTCTACGAAGTAAGCATAACTCTTTTCTTCCTATTTTCATTTCTACTATGGTTTCTCCCAATACTTAGTATCTTCAGTGCAGATACTACATTTAGTGGTTATAGAAGGAACAGAAAGGGACAAAAATTCAACCTTTGTACAACAGTTTAATTTTTGTCCCTTTCTGTCCCTTATCTCTATAATGAGCAAAGTGTCACTACTAGACATGAAAATCTTTCCCACGATTTGCTATTCAAGTTATTAACTATATAATGCAGACATGTATATCTGATACTGTATCAGATATATCTTGTGAATTTTAATCATGCATGCCAATGTGGAAATTTCCATTTTCTTTTTCATTTTTTATCGGAGGGGGCAAGTAGAAGGATTAGATGCCTGGAACGTATCATGTTTGAAACTAGCATCTCCATAAATGTAATTTATATGCTTCACAAGCAGTTCGCGCCACATCTCTATTAAATGTTGCTTTTGCTGAATAGGGGCATGATATTCTTATGGCTACAATGCTTAACGGAGCTGCAATTATGGATGGAGCACTTCTTTTGATTGCTGGTAATGAAAGCTGCCCCCAACCTCAGACTTCTGAGCATCTTGCCGCTGTTGAAATCATGCGTCTCCAACACATTATCATTCTACAGAATAAGATTGATCTTATTCAGGAAAGTGCGGCAATTAATCAACATGAAGCTATCCAGAAGTTTATTCAGGTAGGGTTTCTAGGGTTGCCTCTTTTGTACTACAGATCAGTTTCCTCTATTTTGCCCTTTTGTAACACTTGCAAGTGTTCAATGATATGAACAGGGTACGATTGCTGATGGGGCTCCTGTGGTACCAATATCCGCCCAATTGAAATACAACATTGATGTTGTTTGCGAGTATATTGTCAAGAAAATACCTATTCCTGAGAGGAATTTCACTTCACCGCCAAACATGATTGTGATTCGTTCTTTCGATGTGAATAAGCCTGGTTCTGAGGTTGATGAAATAAAGGGTGGCGTTGCTGGTGGAAGCATACTGAGGGTACGCTAAAATACTGAACTGCATGAAGGCATACATTATTATAAACCTAGTTTTGCAAGAAAACCTCGTTTCTCCAATTGTTCGGCACCAAGTGTATTTTTTATTTCCTGTTTTGATTGCAATTGTTGTTTCTCTTGATATTTTTTAAAATTGTTTCTCATGCTTAATTATTTAACATATCATGCTTTTTGTGATTACTGTGGTTATATAGCTAAGTTATGTATGTATTCAATGCAGGGAGTATTGAAGGTGAACCAGTTCATTGAAGTCCGTCCTGGAATTGTGATCAAAGATGAGAGCGGTAACATTAAGTGCACCCCCATATATTCAAGGATTGTTTCCCTATATGCTGAGCAGAATGAGCTACAGTTTGCTGTGCCTGGGGGGCTTATCGGAGTGGGTACTACAATGGATCCTACACTGACCCGTGCAGATAGGCTTGTTGGTCAGGTTCTTGGAGAAGTTGGATCTTTGCCCGATGTTTTCGTCGAGTTGGAGGTTTGCTCAATCTCATGATTGTTTTTCAATTTTGTGAAATAATTAAACTTGCTGAAGTATAATTCAACTGCATCTTTCATCATTATCATTGTCTCAACTCCCAGTGACGTAGGGTCGAGTAGAACTAGGGCTGTTAACTGAGCTCACTGCTTTCCATCCCAAAATTAGGCTGAAAAAGTGTTGGATTGATTACCTTATTCAGTAATAAGCTAAGCTCGAGCTTAATCTAGATCACTTTTATATGGGCTGCTTAAGCTTGAAAGATAATCTAACTGCCAAGAACAAAGTGTACTGAACATTGTTTAAATCATTGTTTACACTTTTGGAGGAATATATGCTTATTCTTGTCAAACAATCTCAATGTTACTGTAAGGAACTTGGAAGCCTTTTCCAAGGACGTTTTGAGCTAAGTGCTTATAGTTTGCCCAACTGGTGAAGAGAGTATATGAGTGAGGTAAGATAGAAAAGTTAATGCATTATCTGCACCGGAACTGGTCTCTCCATGTAGAATATCTGTAATACAATTGCTCATGTAGAATGTCTGCCTGTCTTAATATTTTTGGAGTATCCGCATTTTCTGAGTTCTTTAACTTTTGAATGTTCTGCAGGTGAACTTCTTTCTGCTGCGAAGGCTTTTGGGTGTAAGGACGAAGGGCACGGAGAAGCAAGGAAAGGTGTCGAAGCTAGCCAAGGGCGAGATCCTCATGCTCAACATCGGATCCATGTCAACGGGCGCCCGTGTGGTTGCCGTGAAGAATGATCTCGCGAAGCTGCAGCTCACTGCGCCTGTCTGCACCAGCAAAGGTGAGAAGGTGGCACTCAGCCGACGAGTCGAGAAGCATTGGCGGCTTATCGGCTGGGGCCAGATCCAGGCTGGTGTCACTCTTGAAGTCCCCCCTTGCCCAATCTGATAACCTCCTCCCATTTCCTATAAACGAAGTCATTACCAGCAAAATTAAAGAAACTTGTGAGAGATCGATCTAAGTGGGACTGAGGGTAGAGAATCTCTGCTTATAATTTTCGAGTGGTGTAGAAAAAATTTGGTTTTCCCCACTTTTACCTTTTTTCTTTTGTTTCAAATTATCGAGAGAATGCAAGGTTCTAGAGGCTATTTTTGTTTGTAGTGGAATAATAGCTTCTTATTTGAATGTCTATTTGTGTGGATTATTACCAGATGGTAGCCTGTTGCCATAGTGCTTTTCAAATGAATTGGATTAATTAGATGACAAGGTACATGATTTGCTGTTCCAAATGTTTTTTGTGTTGTTATTAAGAGCACTCACCTTGTTAGTAACTATATTGCGTCCACTTCAGCCTTTTAAGGTTTTTCTTATTTATTGTTCTTTCTTTTTAAAAATTATATATGCCAGTGGTAGTGTCATGTTTGTTGGTTTTGCCTTCTTTGATTTGAGAACATGAAAATTTTGAGGGGCATGCGTGAGCACTTTTATCGTGCATAAAAGTCGATGATCTTTTTCGTTCCAACAATTAACAAGCTGACATAAGAATCAACGGCACACGTCACACTCATTTGAGTGATATTTCATCAGGGGGTGGTCTGTGTTAAATCATTCAGTATTGCAATTTCTTTAGTAGTTTCTCCCTACTAGTCAAAAAATTCGAAATGTCATGTTATGAAAGGCCAGAGGCCCTCGTTTTGACACCATTGATGACTTTAAATTTATGGACAATAGAGAGAGATTGTGAACTGTCTTAGAAGTATTTTAATTTTAGTAAATAATCTAAATGCGGTACAAATTCCTGATCTAATACCTGTTGATACTGTTGCTTTACCAGTAGCAGAGCAGCTTTAGCTAGTGATCAAACTATTCAGTAGCTTTAGATAGTAACTTGTGTTCTCAACTGCTTCAGTAACTGGTGGAAAACATTCAATCAGGCGGATGGATTAAAGATTGAAAAAAGCTATCATTCTTCAAATTGATGTGTTCTGAACTGTGCTATCGACGATAAATCCTGATGTTATGAATGGATAAGTTCAATGAAAATAAGAGTCATTTGCATGAGGAACTAAAGATTGTCTATGCCTCGTATCCTCTGAAGAGAATCTTGTAAAAGATTTTTTTATGAAAGTAGGTATCAGCTTTTAGTAAATGACATTTTTTGATAAGATATTTATTAGGATCTTTGTATTAAATCTACTCTTTGCTTACATACATCATAATTTGATATTGTAAAATTTGGTTGTCATTGTGCATGCATTGCTATTTTGTGGGTAAAATTTCAATACTGGTTCCCTGAAAAATGAGTCAAGTTTCATGTCGGTGCTCAAATTTTAATTTCAACATTCAAGTTCTTAAACTTTTAATAAGATTTCAATTTAGTTCGTATGCGTTGTGCGGTATTTGATTTTAGTCTGTTGGAATAGTGAAAAATGTATGAAGTAGAAAGATGAAAAAGCTTTCAAGACGTGTAGCAATGCCACTTTCCTTAAGGCTTAATCCGTCCCCACGGTTCAATCAATTTGGTGTACACAGGGTCAATATATAAACAACCTCCTAGGATACAATGAAACACAAACCTTAACTGCGTTTGCACACACGAAATTGAGCTTTTGAGCTCTCACTCGATTAAGTTGTCAAAGAAATAGAATAAGAAAACAAGAATAAAATTATTATGAACGGAGACTTAAAACTCTTCAAATGTTTTGTATTTTTGCAACCAACGCTATGTACTTATATAGATCACGAACGGGTGCTTCATGAAGTGACTATTCATAAATTGGTGTTTCGTGCAGTGGCCTTTCAATTGTGACTTTTCATTTTTATATGAGTCAAATTTAATGAATGTAAGAATTAATTCCAACGGACGTATGCTCGAAGAGAGACATTATAATAAAGATGTGTTTTTTTTATGTCATATCCTTTCATTAAAGAGAAATGATTCGGTACTTTTTTTAAAAAAAAATAAAAAAGATCTTAACCGTTCATTAATAGAGGGTAAAAATGTAACTTTAATACTTAGCAGGTAAAAGGATTATTTTATTCAAGGTTAATTTGGTAATTAAATAATACAATATTTAAAGAAACTTTTAATTGAGGTCCTAAATTTATGCATTAATTAGTACTAATTTAGGAAATTAATTGATTAACCAAATTTATGAAATTATTAGGCATTAATTTAGGAATCTACTTTAAATGTTTTAGTGTTTCTCAAATTATGCATTAATTTAAATTATAGAAATTTTAGAAATAGTTTTATTTCTAAATACGATGAATTTAAATTTTAAAAATTAAATACTTAAAATTTAAAAGTGAAATTTAAATTAGAGGAATTTCATATTACTATTTAAAAACTAAATTTCTACCAAGATTTAAAATACAGTTTATTCGCACCAGTTTAAAACGTAATGCATAAAAAACTTAGAGAGTAAGATTTCTACAACTAGATTTCTCTAGAGGAATTTCATATTACTATTTAAATTTTAAATTCAATGATTTAAAAACTAGATTGAACCGATTGATTTGACTGATCAGACTTTGACCTATTCTATCAAGAATCTGATTTTAACCTATTGAACCGAATAACATTAAGAACAATTTGGAACCGGTAAAGATAATAAATATTTTAAACAGAATAATAATTTAACTGTTAGAGCTAATAAATATTTTAAATATAATTTTAAACATATAAATTAAAAAGATTAGAATTATTGGTGAGAAAAAAAATAGTTAGGAATTTGAATTCGAATCTGACTAACAATCACAAAACTTATTTCCGAACTCGACGGATTTCAAAAATCCATATCCAAATTCAAAACTGACCAATTTTTCGAAACCCAAAATCAAACCTAAACTAGAAGACTAGAATTCAAACAATTATTTCTGTTTACCATATTTCAAAGTATTTATATGAAACTTAAATTTTTAAAATATAAATTTATATATAATATTAAATTTTAAATTTAAAAGTGAAATTTAAATTAGAGAAATTTTATATTACTATTTAAAGTTTAAATTCAATGATCATATTGTCACATTATTTGAAAATTTTCTTATATGAAATGCCAAATTATGAAATGAAAGATAGAGAGAGCAAAAGGAAACAAAGAAAAAATAAAAATTTTGAAAATATAGTAGATGTAAAATGACTAAATTGCCCATGTATTAAAAGACAAAAATATCCTTTTTTGAGGTACCTGGTAACCGGTACCTCTCCTAAAGTGACCTGCTATTGCAGGTCACAATTTTAAAAAAACTAAATCTGAGTCGTTGAATACGCGTGAATGAACGGTAACCAAAAAAAAAAAAGTATAGAAGCATTACTCTTCATTAAAAGTCACATCCTTTCATATTCACTCTAAGAGTCACACTCTTTGATTAGAGTTGCATCCACTCATTAAGAGTTGCATCCATTCACTAAGAATCGCATCCATTCACTATAAATCAAAGAACAAAATATATTATTTTAAAAATTTTCTTACATAGTCTACCTTAGATTAGAAATTGTTGCATGTTCGAATTTCATCTATTTGTCCATACACCATAAATTCGTCAGTTTTTGATCATCTTCATACTTTCATTTCAGAGGTCCCACTTATTTAATAAAAAAAATTATAATTCAGTAGACAGTAGGGTTTAAATATGCAATTAAAAAGTTGTTAATAAATGTGTGGTACATATAGGTACAAATGCACTGTAGTAAATGTATGGAAGAACTAAAATGAAACTCTTTGAAGAGCTTAGGGGTTGCTAATGTCGAAATTAAAAGTTTGAGAACCAAACCGAAACATGGCTGAAAGTCTGGGAAGTAGTGGCGCAATAGCAAGAACAAAAAAGCATATGCATAAACAATCCCAACAGGACAATTATAAGGACTTTTTTCGAAAATAACCCTATAAAATTTTGTATTTGCCAAACTAACCCTGTGAAATTTTTATTTGTGAAACTAACCCTCCTCTCGCCACGTGGGCGCCACGTCAGGGATTCCTAAAAAAGACGATGAATCGTTCACCGTCTTTGATATTTGTTGTGAAGGCGGTGAATGGTTCACCGTCTTCATAAGACGGTAAACCATTCACCGTTTTTAGTACAAATTCCTACACTGCGCAAATCTTTTCAAGTCCATCCATAATATGGTGTCCTTGATAAGACGGTGAATCGTTCCCCGTTTTCTCGAGGGCACAGAAAAGGCGGATTTGAGAGGGTGGAAAGGAAAAAGGACGGAAAGGAGAATTTTGCACTAAAGGCGGTGAATGGTTCACCGTCTTTAGAACGGTGAACCATTCACCGCTTTTAAACAAAAATTACAAAGACGGTGAACGATTCACCGTCTTTTTGAGGAATCCCTGACGTGGCGCCCACGTGGCGAAAGGAGGGTTAGTTTTACAAATAAAAATTTCACGGGATTAGTTTGGCAAATACGAACTTTCACAGGGTTATTTTCGAAAAAAGTCCCAATTATAATTTCCTTTTTAACAGGCCTTTTTGCTCACTAAAAGCTGTCTGTAATTTGTAAGGAAAAAAAAGAAGAAAAAACCCGTGGCTTTTCTACGGAAAATATACATTTTATGAGCTTTATGAGCCATAGTGTTTTGATAAACTTCAGAGTATGTGGAGCTCGTACACTGTGGCTCAAGTAAATCCCCACATCAGATGGAGCCCAACCATTAAACGGTTGAGTTCAAAAATGTAAATCCCCGCATCAGATGGATCCCAACCATTGAGCAGTTGAGTTCGTTAACGTTGTAGACAGTTTACCAGCACAGCTGCGCTCTTTAGTTTAAATGACTGCTACATACTCCAGAACGCATTCACCAAAATTTTTTGAGTCATTTTTTGGTTCATTTTCTCTGCTGTATGTTCTATGCTGTCATTTGAGCCCTGCATTGTCTTGCTACTGCATTTAAATGTACTACGATCATTTGTTATTGCAACTGAGGTATAATTTTTTACTCCATGGCAAATTCTCAAAATCAATATTTGAGGAAAAGAACTTCATCTGTGAGGTGATTTTGTTTAAAAAATGCGGATTATACTTAATGCAATGGTGAAAGTATATTTGGCGATTGTCCTAAACACCTTAATCTCGTCTCCCAGCACCTCTCGATCTCATATTTTGATCGACACCTATGGTTCTCGCTCAAATAACCGGAATGCAATTATGTACTTGCAAGACCGACAGTCTCTAGAGCAAGTGGCAAAGGACTTAGTGGTTGGTACCTGAGACCCAAGTTCGAATCCTAGTTGGTTCACATTTCCAGCTAAGTTTATTTCTAAATGAAATAAACGAAGCAGATAGCGTGCTACCTATTTCTCTCAAAAAAAAAAAATTATGAATTGCAAGGTTATTTCTATAGCAATGGTGGATTTGTGATGGGTTCACAAGTTTGTAATTTTTCACACCATCAAAGAAAAAGGACTATTCATTCCATATAAAATGTCTCAAATCCCCATTTCCCATTATGTGGATAACTACTAAGTAGTGGAGTAGTAGATCCAACTCCCCATAACCATTCCCACCATTTTTCCATAATTAACTTAATAAAGCGGGTAACAATACTAACCTAATCCACTAGGTTGCCGATCAGTCAAATAGGGCCTTTCTTAAATGAGTCATATAACTCAAGTCTAACAAATTTCTCACCTTGTAAGAAAAATGACTTTACGTACAGCCTCTAAGTTAGCTCTTCTCGGAATATAATAAATCACCCCCTAGGTGAAAAGCATCAGGTCTGAAAAATTATGATTACGAAGGCCTTGCAATGGACTAAAATTTAGTTCACGCAAGTTATCACAAAGTAATAAACCCAATGTCTTAAAAAGGCCTCATATATAGGATGCACGTTCAGTCTACATAACATACATGTAAAAGCAAAAAACTGAGGAAATACAGTAGAGTTCAATAAACACACGCATCAATTCTTTCTAATCAAGAACCTTTGCTTTACATATTATATTTATACATCAACTAAAAAAAGATTTTCAAGATATTAAATAACTTGAATTCCGTTAAAAACACTACAAAGAGCTTCATAAATTAGGGAAGTTTTCCTTTCATCATTGAAAGAGAATATGGTCTCGTTAGCACTGCTCTTTATTAGCACCCCTTCTGGTCAGTGGCGTTATCGTTCCTACAAATCGACCCATTTATCCCTCTCTCTTCTAGGGATAGAATTAATCGAGCAGGATCAACATGACCGCAGAGGAACAATTGTTCATTTGATTGCTTCAGTGGCTTCTTTCCAGAAAGGAGATACTTTCCATTACTCAACAGAAGCTTCCCATTAACCTTCCAGTAATCTTCGTAGCTTAAGCTAAAATGCTAGGTTTGTTGCCAATTAGAGTTCAAAAGCCTTCTCACGAGTTTGGTAAAAACATAATTGCAAGTTCTTGGAGCAGTATAAGAATAAGAATGAGGCGCCTTCCTTTATAGTGCAGTGACATCTCAGAATTTCAGGGAACTGCATATATTTAGCGCGTAAAAATTAAAAAAAGATGAAAAATGCGATATTTAAAGAGAAGTAAAAGACTACCAGAGTAGCTCCAGTAATGATTGAACTTTCTGCATCCTGCTAAACAAAGAAGTGTCGTCCTACAGTGAAAAAGGAAAATGGAAATCACTTTAACACGAGATAATCCGCAATTCTAATTAAAGATGAGTGAGAGCTTTCATCGAACAAAAGTAAAATTGGACAAATTTTGCAGAAAGTGGACGAAAGACTACCACGACAAATCACAAAGGTTTCTAAGTATTGCCATTGTATCTCACACTTCAAAGGGTACTGACCTATATAATCCAACCTATATAATGTAATAACGCTTATCTACTCATGCAACACAATATTTATTTTGTAAACTTTCCAAAACTCCAATTTTCTGTTGGAAAATCTTTCTGATCTCTTAGTAAAATTTTCTTTAAAAGCTATTCAAAAGTTTAATTTCAGTTTTTAGGAAAATTTCGAAAAGAAATTAAATAGTAAATACTGTAAAGAAAAGGATTAGAAAAGGCCTGTGGATCGAGCTATGCAGAGTACTGTCCTAGAAGCGAGATTGCCCTTCCACGTGCGAGGCTTCTCGGCAATCACTTCTAGCGATACAACATCCACATTCCACCTTGTCAGCATGCTTTCAAGGTGGCGTAAGATGAGCCCAATAAACTTTAGATTCAGCAAAATATTAGAAAGCTCGGTGAAAATCAGCGCAAAAGATCAATGACGAGAAAATAGAAGAAGCGGAGGTAGAGATTAGGGTTTTATTCTCAGGTAAGCCCAAGTTGAGATTGAACTCTTGTAACCTTCTCCAATATATATCAAGCCTACCGGTCCGTGATATACGGATATGGGTTAGGGCTCCCAAAAATAAAGATGAAACAAAAAATAAAAATAAATAAAATAAAATAAACCGGGTGTCTGGACAGCGTGGGTCGCCGCCCGCCCGCCCGGCGCGGCTCGTGCTCGTGCCGTGCGTGCATTTAGTCGAGAGCATAACTCTCATTTTCTCTCAAGCAACTAATTTGAAAATGAAGGAGTATAAAAATAACAATAACATACTTTTAGTTTTCAATGTGAGACTAATCTTCACATGTGAAATCTTAGTATGGGCTTCCAGGCAAAACCCATGGAATATTGGGTTGCCCAGGAAGCCCATGAAGTCTTAAAGCACCAAAAAACCCAAAAAATTCTAACATTTTCAGCATCGGCCTTGTTTAGAACACAAATCAACTCCTATCTATCTTTAGCAGCTAAAGTGCTTATTATGATTTAAATAAGTTCCAAGATAGGAACAAGAACTACCAATACATAACATGCATGAAGAATTAGACAAACACTGCCAACCCGATTATTAAGACTACATAATCAGCATTTCACCTTATGAATGCAAGACTAATAAAAAAATAGATAAACAACAAGATTCATTAATCAAGTTTCTTCCTTAAGCAGCAATCTAATGGAGTACAAGCCTAATTAGGTGAATCGACTCTGATACCAACTGTAACGACTCGGACGACTAGCACTAATAACTCATTGGGCCCAAATCATCGCCCAAAATGCTTAAGCTCAGTTATTAGTTCTAGTGCACCCACCATATATAAGGTGCTTGCACTTTCCTACATTATTTGTTTTAGGCCTTGACGACCCATCAGCCCGATCTTAGACATAGCACAACACAGTCATGCGATGTGACGCCCACCTCACACTACCGGCTGGTGAAGCAGCTCTGATACAAACTGTAACAATCCAGTTTGCTAGCACTAATAACTCGTTAGGCCCAAACCACCGGTACAAACTTCTTAAGCACAATTATTTGTTTTAGTGTGCCTGCCATATATAATGTCACGACCCGCGACCACCCGCCTATTTGGTCGAGGTCGCGGCACCGACAGCGCCGAATGGACAGGGTTTTTCCTGTACTACGGACAGAGTCTCCCTTGTACATTCAAGGCATCGCAATCAATACAATACAAAGGTTCCAACCAGGAACAGTACTCAACAAACAGATTGCATAAGGAAGGTATCAACAACATAACACATCCTATGTTATTACATACATTCACATTCATTGGTTTTACATCACAATTCTCATTTGATTTCTTCCAAATACAATCTAGTTATTACAAATTTATTTACAAGTTGATATATTGTGTTCTTTTCATTCCCCATACCCCTAAGCTATGTCGACGGGGTACTGCTAGCTCTGGTCTCTGGGTAGGGCGCTATTTATGGAGCTAAGCCCTTTCCTCGCGCCGCCGCGCCGCTCACGTGCGAACCTGTAACACCCCAAAACAACGTGGGGTGAGAACCAACTCCATGATTCCCAGTGGGTACGGCCACCCAAGGAAAAAGCTCGACCAAAAGATTCAAGGAGGCACTGCAATCATGTTAGTCCAAAAACATCTATAGATATATATATCATCATGTTATTATGCAACTAATAGATAACATGCCTCGCAATATGCAATATGTATATCATGCAGTTCTATGCAATTATGCAACCATTCAGGAGATCTATTGATTCTACATTCAACTCAACTAGTCTTAGCTCATGTTATTTGACTCTAAGGTTTCTACTACCTTAGTTCACCACAACTCAAGTTCAACTTGCTTCTAAGGTCTCTATTACCTTAGCTCTTACCTTTATCACTAGCTTTCAAGGTTTCTATTAACCTAATCAAGCTAACCACCCGACTCGGCCTTGAGTCAATCATCTGCAGATAGTCCGTGCACTAGCCGCCCTCTAAGACTTAACCAGCTGGCGGCGAAGTCGTCGCATACGCCGAACACTGGTTCAAGTCCCTTGAATTGGCCATCTGGCGGCAAACGAATTGCACCTCACCCAACAATGGCTCAAGTCGATATGGCGGCATAATCCACAAACTGGCTTAATCATCCGGCGGCAAAATCGTCGCACACGCCACGACAATGGTTCAAGCCCCGGGCGGTGATCTCTGTGCACTCACCTCCCAATCCTCCCTTGGTATCAACCTCGGCGGCGAAATCGTCGCACACGCCCTAGCCTTGATACCAAGGTCATCACAGGTCCTGGGATTCCAGAATCCACTTCTACGGGTCGAGGGTCCATAACCAAACCTATGCTGTCGACCTAGAACATCCTAGTGGCTGCTACCACTATTCTCAACAACCTAGGTTCAAAGCCACTCTAGGTTTACTATATCACAACCTAGGTTACCAAAACTCTAAGTTCTATATCATCACTACCTAGATCTCAGCTTCTAGGTTCACTGGTTCAATCTATGTTCACTGACACTAGGTTCAACATCCCTATGTCCGACCTATGTTTATTAACACTAGGTTCGATATCATTCCTGTTCAACCTATGTTTACTAACACTAGGTTAGATGCCACTCGATCTAATCGACATCCTAGTTGTCCAATCGAGTATTACGGTTATACATTCCTGTTTTCCAATGTTATTTCTCTAATCAATCTAGAGTAATCAACCAAGTTCACATGCATATATAATTTCACAATGCTAATCACGCCCTTTATAATCTCACAATGCTAATTATACATTTATAATCTCATATATCATTTTATATGCATCTACTTAGCATTTGCATTATATTATCCACATGCATTATCTAGCATTAGCTACATGCATCAACTTAGCATTTTAATTTATGTCATCAACATGAACTTCATTCCATGCACTATACTCACATGCATTCTTTTAGTGTTAATTACATGCATCCATTTACATGCCTCATTTACATTTATATGTATCAACATGGATTCTTAACTTTCTTAGACATAAAGGCGACTTAGTCGCTTCGGTAAGCACAACCCACCTTAACTCGCGTTCCGATTGCTTGTCGACACTTGCAATCGGCCTCCCGCGGCACCAGTATCCGGTACGGCCTGATATTGCAACTGCGCCTCAATCGTGCTCCGCTTCGCAGCCCCGGAAATTATAGGTCTTCGGTTATGTGCCACGGTGCTCCAAATCCATTTCCACGATTTTACGACATCACCTTAGCCCTCCAGGCAGAAACGAAGCTAAATCGCTTGTTTCTTTAATATCTTTATAACGGCTCAACAGATCGCCGAACCGACTTCGTCAACGCATTCGTTTACCTAGCAATTAGGTTTACAGAGGTATAAATGAGATCACACCCATCTATTTATAAAACCCCATTTCAGAGCCCTACATTCCAACTAGGCAAAAACCTATCTTTAAATCTCTAGATTCTAGCATTTATCACCTATTTAGCATGCTAGGAATCCAATTAAACCACTTCTAGAGATCAAAACCACATATCTAGGGATCTACCATGAGAGGCTAAGAAGCTTACCTCTCTAGGTTTGCTCCAAGCACGAGGAAGACGAAGGAGAGGATGAAGATCTCCTTCTTGATCTTCTTTTCCTTCTTTTTCTTCTTTCTCTCCTTCTCCTTCCTCTTCTTCTTCTCTTCTTCTTTTTCGTTTAGAGAGAGAGAGAGGGATGGTGTTGGGGTTGAAACGGTGAGGGAAAGAGAGAGAGATGTTCTAACCCTCTCTATACACTTAACCCATGCAACAATTGCATAAAAATCCCCCAACAAGTCTCTTCTCGCAACAGCCCGAACTGGGCATTTTCGGGCTTCGGGGACCGGTCCTTGGATGAGGGATCGGTCCCTGAGAGACCGGTCCTTGGCTGAGAGACCGGTCCCCGAAGGTCCAGAACTCAGCCTCAAGGACTTAGCCAAATTTTCAGCATTTTCGTCCGTTTTCGTCCGTTTTCGTCCATTTTCGCTCGTTTGACCTCCGATTCTCTTCAAATCAAACTGAGACTCTCCAAACATGTTTTTAAGTATGCTTTTATCATATTTTCATCCACGCTAATACCGGATTTAGCTCATGGTCCAATATAGCCTTTCGGGTTCCGTTTTCGCGCCTACGCGCACCGAAACGCTCGATTGCTCCCGAATTTCACCGAACTTCATTGGAACTATTCAAATGGCTCTCCAACCAAATATACACCGTAACTTCATGATTTTAGAAGTCCGGTACCTTACATATAAGCCCCTCACGCTCTTCCACATCACCCATTTTAGGCCAAGACCACCAGGCGATGTGACGCTCACCTCACAGTTCTAGCTGGAGAATCGGTTTTGATACCAACTTAAATGACCCAGCCTGCTAGCATTAATAACTTGTTGGCCTATAGCACCGGCCCAAAATGCTTAAGTCCAGTAATTAGCTCTAGTGTGCCTGCCATATATAAGCCCTTCACACTATCTTGCATTATCCTTGCCCGCCACATATAAGCCCTTCACACTATCTCGCATTATCCATTTTAGGCTCTCACAACCTCATAAGTCGAATCACACAAAACCCAAGGCCACCGGGCGATGTGAAGCCCCTTCCATGTCCTAGGGTGTCACCCATTCTAGCCTTATATACCCCATACCATACCCTTGGCTATCTGATATGGGACTCTTCCCTAGCCTTATATACCATCGTTACATCCCAGAGGGTCACTCATCCTATGGCTAATTCCACCCAAGCATGCTTAACTGCAGAACCTAGCACTAATAACTCGTTGGGCCAAATCCATAATCCAAAATGCTTAAGCCTAGTTATCAAGTCTAGCTTATCCAACCTTATATACCCCACACCATGCTTTTGGCTATCCGATGTGGGACTATTCCCTAGCCTAGGGTGTCACAGCATGGGCTTATTTAGGTTAAAGGAAAAAAAATGTTGTCTCAAAAGAAATTTGAAAACATATTCTGAAATTCCCTAGCCTAGGGTGTCACAGCACGGGCTTACATACTCGTTTAGGCATGGCAATAATAAGCGCCAGCAAAAACATGAGTTATGTACATAATTGGTATCAACTTTACATATAACATTCGTTGTTTATAAAAGAAAAAAAGGAGAATAGTATTGAGGAGTCCCTTACTTCATTACTTGATTAGTTTTAAGTAATCCTTAGATGTGGTTTTGGTGGATTTAACTTCACGATTATGAATGGTTACTTTCCTTGTTGATAGCGGTATTGTTATTTCATTCCATTTTCTTTCTCTTATTTGCAGAGGATATGTATCTTGTTTGTGGTACTTGTTGTTTTGCGGATTATGTGTATTGCTTTGTATTCCAATACCATGCACGGATAGAGGAGGTGCTATCCATGCGGTGGGTCAGTCACTGTAACACACTGGACCTCTGCAAATTGCGAGGTTCGAGTGCTTGGATATATTTCGAGCTTTTCCACACTTGGTGGAGGGTTGTAGAATGTTTTCCGACCTAAAAAGTTCGAAAACTGGAATTCTGGACAAGTCCTGAGAGTTTTTACTCTCGGGGACCGGTCCCTGGAAGGAGAGACCGGTCCCCCAGTGAGCAGTGTTGCGACAGCCTTGAGGCAACCGGTCCCTGGCAGGCGAGACCAGTCCCCGAGCGCGCCTTCGCAGTGTGAGACCGGTCCCGCGCAGGGAGAGACCGGTTCCCGAACGATAGTTTTTCGGGTTCGCAGTGAGAGACCGGTCCCTGCTGGGGAGAGACCGGTCCCTCTGGGCGAAAACTGCCCAGACCGGGCTGTTGCAATATTGTATTTTTGAGGGGCCTCTCCGGATTTTGTTACACTAGATGGACTTATTAGCCATTCCTCCTCTTCCCTCTCCCATTTTCTCATTCTCACCTCCCTCCCTACACCTTATAGAGAGAGAAGAAGGAGAAGAAGGAGGAGAAGAAGAAGAGGAGCTTGCTTGAGGGAGCTTGGAGCTCAACCCCTTTCTCTCTTTTCCACCCTTGCAAGGCTTAGAGCTTGCTTGTAGAGCTTGGTGGAGGACCAATCTTCAACCCTAGAAGATTTGGAGCTTGCTTGGAGGCATCTTGGGAGGTTAGTACTTGGGTTCTACCCTTTGATCCTTGATTTGGTAGGTTTTATCATTTGGAACCCTAGAATGGGTATTAGGGTTGATTTTGGGGGCTTCTTGATCTAGGACTTTTGAGGCTAGATTGATTGGATTAGAACCTTCCTTGGGCTTGGATTGGAAGGGATTTAGCTCTCTTTTGGAGCTTGAGAGAGATTTCCTACACATTAGGTGAGTTTTAGCCCTTTTGGTAAGTTTGTTAAAGTTTGATCTTATAGTTGATCGTAATGCCCGTGTATCTCTTTGCTCGATGCTTTTAGGGTATTTTGAGACTCGTGGACAACTCCGTTCGGCGAATCGAAGGAGCACGCGACGGTTCAATGGGTTTGACCTAGTCACACAATGAGAAATTCTCATTTGTGATGAATTAAGTATCATTAATTGCAAAAGCATGCATATTCTTGTTATATGTATTTATTGTGAATTTTAGAATACTTAAAATGCCTATGTTGCATATAGTAAAATTTTGGGCCTCTATGTAGTAGAGAGCATGCATGTGTGACATAGCATTCTGGTTGAGACTGAAACTGAAATCCCGATTATGAAAATGGACCTTGCTTTCATGCATTTAGCTTATTTGCTACTTGTGACATTAGGGATTTTTGGAAGCCTAGAGAGGCTTGAGGACTATGACTATTTGAGAGATTTGGCCAATGTCATAAAGAGGCATTGGGCTCGGGCTAGAGTGAACCTAGCTAGTATTGTTTTAATGGGAATATAGAACATGAATTGGGCATGATTAGTTGTGGTGCTTAAGTGTCATAAAGAGGCACTAAGCAAGCATGTGCGTTGGAGCGTCACTTGGAGACTTTGGACTAGATCCTTGGGATGCTAGTGACCTTGCCATGTGAGAGGCATGAGAGTAGAGTACTTGAGACTTTGACCTTGCTTGCTTGCCATATGTGCTCATTCGCACATGCTTGTGAGGGTCGCTCCCTACAAGCCGGCACTCCGGAGTTAGCCTACGCGACTTATGTTCGCTCGTGCGGTATTGAGAAGCCTACGGGGTCGAGTGGGACAGACACATTCCAAGAGTAGGGATGTCGGGCTACCACAGGCACTTAGGCGGCACAAGCTGGACTACCTTGGGTAGGTCCCTAATTGGAAATGGAAACCGACACAATGTTGAGTGTGTGATAATCACTACTAGACAGAGAGTAGTAGCTGGATTACTTGGACTTGCTTCTAACATAGATGTGGACATTTGGGTATTCATCCATACATGTAGTATGCTAGGAGATGTTGTTTATTGCATCCTTATATGCATTATAGCCATGACAAAGTATCACTTTCATATCTGCATAAAATAAATCATGATATTACTTGTGAACATGTAGATATATATTATCCATGACAAGATAAAGTCGCATTATAAATGCCATGTTTAATTGCGAGTCGTAGCTTAGCATCTTAATTATGCTTTCTTATATGCAATTTACTCGTTACTATTATTGTTGGAGTTACCCCCCCCCTTTTTTTTTTCTTTTGGGGCCTAGTGGAGCAATGAGCTGAGGTCAGTAATTGCCTACTGGGAACTATAAATTATAGTTCTCACGCCCCCTGTTTTATATTTTCTTTCAGAGCCTTCCACGCCGGGAGAGGCTAGGGACCGTGGGAAGGGCGTCGCTTCGAGTTAGCCCTTCAGCGAGAGATGAGCTTAGGTGGTCTACCTCTCGAAGTATTTTATTTTTGCGAGAGGTTGAGGGTTTTACTAGTGTACTAGAGACCACAATTTTTGTACTTTTGAGATTGATAGTGTACTACTTATGGTTTCTTTTATTGTTTAGCTTTATTTTTTTACTTTGGTATAGATGATAGAACTTTACTCGCTCTGATATCATTAGTTGCTAGTTATTTTACTTCTGTTTATTTGTTCTATATCTTGCTTTACTTCCGCTTTTTATTGTAGACGCCTTATATGTGTAGACATATGGCGGGTCTGGGCACGCTACCGGGAGGGCCTCCGCCGGTCCCGGGGCGTGACAGTCATGCCCTGGGCTAGGCTTAAAATATTTTTAACCTATTCTCGTACTACTCCGATTTCAGAATATGTTTTCAAAAAGAGGCCCAATGGGTGGCATAAATGGCCACAACAGTAAAGGTAACTCGATAGCCAGTGAATGTCCAAAGTCAAATCAAACAACCGTTAGGTGCTTCAACTGTCATAAGGTTGGTCACTACTCCTATAAAAGTCCTAAGAGAAACATGGTTATTCAACCCAATGAGGACGAACTTGAGGAGGCTGAACACGTTCTAGATGAGATAGCTAGCAACAAGGAAGATTTAGAACAAACGTATGATAACGATGATAATGCCTTTTTATGGGTCATAGTGCAACAGTAAAGGTAACTCGATAGCCAGTGAATGCCCAAAGTCACAACAAACACCCATTAGGTGCTTTAATTGACATAAGGTTGGTCACTACTCCCATGAAAGTCCTAAAAGAAATATGGTTATTCAGCCCAATGAGGAAGAACTAGAGGAGGCTGAACACATTGTAGATGAGATCGCTAGCGACAAGAAAGATTTAGAGCAGATGTATGATAATGATGATAATGCCTTTTTATAGGTCATGCACTGTGTCATAGCTACACACACAGACAAGATGACAATCGGAGACACAGCACAATTTTTCAGACTTTGGCAAAATGCAATGATAAAAATTGCAAGGTTGTTTTTGATAGAGGGAGCTGCATTATAGTAGTCTTCAAATTGGCCATGAAAGAATGAACTTAAAACCTGAGCCTTAGCCTATTCCATACAAGTAGCTTGGGTAGACAACCTCGTTGCCGGTTATACAGAGATGCTTTGTCCAGCTTCACTTTGCCACATATGAGGACCAAATTTGGTATTGTACAACGCAGCGGAACTATTCGTTCGTACCTTTTTGCGGAAGCGATCGCGCTACAACGCGATGAGCCCGGATCATAGAGGTTGATTCACGTGTCCTTGGATCGTCCTTTAAGGTCTTCTAACGCTCCGAACTCGCGGTGGATCGAACTACAAATGAGCACGATCTCAAATCCACCGTTCAAGTCCCTCTAGAATAATAGGTTAATGGAGGATATGGTTTCTCTCTTTTGTTTTTTTTATTCTCTCTCTTTTTCCGTTCGGTACATTATGTTATGTGGGATCGCCCGCAAATTTATAAGGGATTCCAAAATCCTAATAGCGTAAGAGATAAGGCCAAATCGGTTATTAACTGTTATCCTAATATGATTAGAATTCATCTCTAATTAGCTTTCCAATTTAAAAGCGAGATTAACCCTAATCCAATTAGATAACATAATAACCGTCGGATCGAGCCCGATTATGGGCGTACCCGATTCGATTTAACCGAATGCCAACAGGTATGACTTTCTTCCCATGAATGTTGCACGTCCTGTTCGATAGACCCTAGATTTATGATATGAATGTCACCTATTATGGTCGAAGAAACACTCACTACTTTATTCACAAAGGGAAGAAAGTCTCTCTAATTCTCAGTAAGCTAGGCCTCTCTTAGAACTCGTAAGAACACATCACGATCATCTAAGGGAACCCTATAGTGGAATTCATCTGGTGCGCCTATAGTCGAGACAGCCAAACCTCTCCACATTCTTAATAAGAAAAGTTTTTGCAGAGAAGTTGGGACAGGCCTTGTGTATGCCCTAATCACTAGAGAGGTTCCCAAGACCCCCACGCACCTGAGATACCTTCGATCCTTAGAAACCTCCTAATAAGTTACCTGATGAGCTTCCACCCTTAAGAGATGAACCTGAAAGAGAGCATGCCGAGTTGAAATAGCAAGTCGACGAACTAGTTAGGAAGAAATTCATTCGAGAAAGTGTGAGCCCATGTGCTGTCCCAACACTGCTTTCTAGATTTATACACGTCACAATTTCCAAATATTTGGTTTGATGATGGGCCAGTGCTAGAAGCTTTGACTTGAGTATGAGTTTGATTCAGATTCGGTTAATTGATTTTGCAAAAATTAGGGCTAGGGCTATCTAAGTAATTTTCTATATTTATTAGATTAGGATTTTTATTTCTAACTTTTTAGAATGTCAATCCTTTTTATAACTCTATTTTGAGTTTTACTTTGAGACTTTATTTAATTTCTTTTATTAGAATTCCTAGTCGTAGTCCTAGTCGTTTTGATGCTTATTCTATAAACAAAGGTTAATGCATGCGCCCATTAAAGAGATTCAGTTATTAAAATTCTTCAAAAATTTCTCTTGCCTTTGCGAAAGTATTGATTGAAGAGAGTCCGGAATGGGAGTGAGTCCCATTAATTATCTTTCCTTTTTGGTTCTCTTCTTGTTCCTATTTATATATTAGCTGTTGGATGTACTATGAGAGAAGAACTATTCAAATTTATTTATCTACGAGGGGCTCGCAACAACCATCTACGCTGAGATTGCAATTCGAGCCTCCCACGGGTACGTGCTGTCATCGAATCCTTCGGCTTCTTTATTCTTTTCTATGACTAACTTTTCTGCGGCTAACCCTAAACCATAGTTTCTTTTAATTCTCTTTTATTTATTTTGTTGCTTTCTAACCCTAACCCTAACACTCTTTCTCTATATGAGAAGTTCAAACAAAGCGGCCAAGGATTAACAGTCGACAAAAATTTGAATTGGTTCATCCGTGTGCGTGCAATTGAAATGATTCTGCGGGAACTTGAAATGTGTGATTTTTCCTTAACCACCCTTTTATTTAGATCCCCGAATTCTCTAATTTTGTTGCTTATTTTGTTTTAGTTTAATTTCTAAGAATCGTCTCAATTAGAAGAAAGTTATTGGTATTTCGTGACTTTACCCAATAAAGAAATCCTAAAGGTTGTCATTGTTGGGAAACCGATATTCGCCCTGGTACAGGATTTGAGAATCTGTAACCCGTTCCGATACCGATTGATATGGATCCGGTACCAATTGTTAGGATTCCGCAACGGAAGCGTCGAATCGGGTTTTTACCATAAACCCGTATCCTCAACAAAAGTTGATATAATCACAAAAGAGAGAAAAACCAAAATAGAAAATATGCGGGTAAAATAAGATTCATTAAATAAGAGAAGATTACACTTGACCCCTTCTGCAACTGAGTAGCTACAACCAAGCCCTCTTTCTGAATCTTTTCTACCTTTCTCTCGTCTTCTATAAACCCACATAAAAGACAACCCTCTCTATTTCTCTCTCAATGTACTCGTGCACTACTTGCATGCAACCATTAGTTTCTCTCTCCTGGTACGGTTTCACCAAAGAAGACATTCTCTCTCACCGTACTCTCTCCTCCAAAAGCATACCAAAGAATGCATTTATAATGCATTCTCTAAGACGTAGGCGAATCCTAATCTAATTAGGATTCCTACTCCAATTAACATTTAAATCTATATATCATTTATCTTCAATAGATTTAAATATTTATCCTAATCTAATTAGATTTATACTCTAATTAATATTTAAATCTTAATTTATCTTCAACAAATTTAAATATTAATTCTTATCGAACTAGAATTAATCTACAAATCTAATCAAATCCTAACCGTCATGTCTAGAATAACAAATAACAAAACATACTAATAACACGAACAGAGAAACAAGTTGAGGAAGAGGCATCAAACATGACAAAAAGAATAGGTAAAGGAAAAAAAAAAACTCTTCAATAAATTTCCCATCAGAACAACGCTCAAAGATGGTAACTAAAATAAGGAGTCCAGCTACTATGCTATTAATAGCACGAAGCACTTGGTGCTACCAAGTTTTTCGGCGTTAGATCTACCCTTTTGATTATTTTCACCCGTTAGATCATACTATTCAACCAACCACCCACTCAACCTTAGGGGGCCCACATCATCCTAACCGCACATCTTTTAATCCAATGGCCAAAAACTTGGTAGCACCAATGACTTGGTGCTATTAATAGTATATTAGCCTAGTTCCTAAAATAATTATCTTATTCAGATACCAAGTTAGCCACCCTACGGACCTGGTCAAGCATATGATCTCCAATCTTTTCAATCTATATTCAAATATCATTACTGATAATCTAGTAGTCAAAAGAAATCATGGTGAGTTAACATGATAGCGGCATCAATTTTACACCCAATCAAACTCTTATATCTCATGATCGATCACCAACTTAAAGCACAAACAACAGTTCTTTATATGGTCATTTGGTCCACATTCACTTATCAATGCTCATAAACCATCAAAACTAAATTATCAAGGCAAAAACAAGATAACTAACCTGTGTGAAGGCATACAATAACGACCCAACTCTAGCAGCCATCCTCGATTCCACGAAAGAACTTTTGAACTCCTACCTCTTCATCACATCCCATTCGGCACCGCCTGCCTCTTCTCCGGCTCATAATATTCTAGTGCATTGCAACCAGCTCCTCCATCATCAGCCCTTGAGTCCTCACAGTAACCTCCGAAAGAAATGCTACAAAATTGAAAAAGTCAAATCACCATTCAAAATCGGCAAAGCTGAGAAAGACTTCGCAAAACCAAATTGCCAAAGAAAAATTTATATACCCAGGTCAGTAATTTCTAGGATAACTTTTAAAAAAGTCTGATAGTGCCTTACATTTTATCTTCTCAAAAAAGATCCTTAGTTTTGAGTTATTCTTTCAAGAAAGCTTCTACTAATCAACGTTTAGGAGAGTTTCAGTGTGAAACAACCGTTGTACTCTAAAAGCTTAAGCGGTTAGAGAACGGTGTTTAAATATTTTTATATTTAACACTCCTCCTCACGTCTGTGCTCGAGACTTTTTTAGTCGGCCCATGACGTGGGCTTAAATTAAATGGGAGAAAATTAATATGCTAGGAGCCTGGCGTGACTCGAACTCAGGACCTCCTTCTTTGATACCATGTGAAACAACCGTTGTACTTTAAAAGATTAAGCTGTTAGAGAACGATATTTAAACATTTTTATATTTAACATTCAGAATATTCTAATATATTTTTTAAGCCAATTTTTCCATTTAGTAAAATTTTACCTTTTGAACATGAAATTTACAAGGATGGAGTGTAATGGGACAAGAATAAATTCATGACAAAATGATGTGTATATGATGTCTACTGGGAGAAAGGGGTTGGGATTGTCAGTTAACTCTTCTTAAATTCCCCTAAAACATGACAAGAAAGACTTTTTTTGAAACAAAAATCAAAATCACATGAATAAAAATTAGAAACTTCCGCAAAATTACCTATCTTTGTTGCTACCTTTGCAGCTTTGCGGAGAATTTAGGAATGTATATATAGATGATTTTTACAGAGAAAAGGGCTAAAATTGTTCATTAGATATTCTTAAATTCATCTAAAAAATGATAAGGACTTTTTTGAAAGAAATTCAAAATCGCTGAGATAAAAAAAAGTTAGTTAAAAGTTTTCATTAAATTATCTAAAAATTGAGTGATTTGCATACCATTTAAAATACCGAGTGCCAAAATTTCATTTATCTTTCTGCTAGCTTTGCAGACAACAAAGTGTACATGAAGTTTACAAATTACAATGGTAAGGGGCTAAAATTGATCGTTAAATGTTATTAAATTTACCTAAGACTTGCTAAGGACTCTTTTAAAACAAATTTAAAAAGCTAGGATAAAAAGTTAGGATTTTTCTTGAAAGGTTAAACTATATGGAACTTACTTGAACTATGACCCATTTTGATTCAACTGTTTAACTTTTTAGAAATTTTGATTGTAGTATCTCGGCTTTCAATTTCTCTTATTTGAGTTATTTGATGATACTTCTTTTACAGAATTTGGAGTTATTTGATGATACTTCTTTTACAGAATTTGGATGTATTGCTTGCTTTAATAAGGCCACGCAAATCACCTAATATACTTTAGTTAAAGTGGGTAAAATAAACGGCACATTCTTTTTTGGCTAAATTATAGAAAACCCTCCAGTCAAAACCCGATTTTTCACTTCCCACCCCCGTCATTTAAAAACCTACACTTTGTTCCCTTATAAAATAAAAAATGTTCACTTCACCCCTGCCGTTAGTGATCCGTTAGGGTTCCGTTTATAAAATATTATTATATATTCTTCTCTGTTAATATTTTGTTAAATTCTATACAAAAAAACTTCAAATACCCTACTTAGATTTATTGAATATTCTCTTTAGTACCCTTTAGTTTTAACTTTGTCATTGATTTAACGAAAAAAATTAGTGGAATCGATGATAAAAAGATAAAAATGAAACCACATGACACTAAGTTGATAAACTTTAAACTACAGGATACTAAAGTGAGAAAGTATGAAACCACAGGGGTGGTATTTGAAGTTTTCTCTTTAAGAAATCAAGTTGTCCATCTTAATCTCCTACCCTTTAATTAGGGTTTTTAAGGGTCAAAAGATTTTTTAACGCTTCCATGACAAAAGCCCTCTTTTCACCTAGGGTTTCTCAAAAATAAAGTAAAATCCCAAATCTTTTGGTAAATCTTCACCATTTGTGGCTTAGATTCGCCTTTGCTAAAATTCCAAAATCAAGCTTAAAATCCAAAGCCCCTGCTCAAAACTCTAAGAACTCACCTCTATCCCAAGTTTCTCAAGCTCTTTCTTGCTCCAAAAAGCCTTCTGGTCACTTCCCAAGTTTTCTCCTAGATCAATCCTTAATCTCTTGCAAGGTTTAGAGAGTTTTAGAGAGATAAAGAGGAGAAGAGAGTGTGCGAGAGTGACAGAAAGTGTTTTGGAGTGAGGAAGAAGAAGAGCTTCAGTGCTCTTTAAGCTAGACCTAGTAAAATACCAAAATGCCCTCAAATTGGGCACTTTGCGAGCTCAGGGTGTAGATCCTGCATTCGAGGTCCGGACCCTGTACCAAGGTCACGCATTATGCAGGCAAGGTTCGAACCCTACCTCAGGATCGGGAACCCGTAAGCAATTCCTACGTTTTTTGCAGCCAAGGTCCGAACTTTGATACTTTGGATCGTATCAAGGTCTGGATCCTCAAGCTAAGGTCCGGACCCTGAGAGTCCAGTAGCTGAAAATTAAAATTTTCGAAAATATCCATTTTCACTCCTTGAAGCTCTAGTCCACATCTAATTGTTCTGAAACCTTTGGAACTCATTTCCAAATGTGTCTAAATCACTTTCCACCGTACTTTACCCAATTTGGCTAAAGTTCAGTATAGTATACCGAATTTCAGTACACTACAGAACTAGTATTATTAAATATGTACAATATAACAAGTAGTATAATTGTAGTGTTTCTGAGCTTTGGATAGGATTGACTTCAGTATTAGTAACTGGTCGACACATCTGGAGAGTGTCGGACTGAGTCGGAGTCGTTTCTGTACGAATTGGATGCAGAAATGGACTCGGCGCACTCAATTAAGCAAAACTGGAGTTTTGCCAGATTCGGGCGCCCAGAACACGGTTTAGGTCGCCCAAAACTGAGTGTTGAATTTAACTAAAACTGGAAGCCAATTCGGATCCTATGTTCCGGGAGCCCAGAAGTGAGTCCGGAAATTTTACATCGTGAATATCGTTTGTGTTGACACGTGGCGGGTGGTAGGTGAGGTCCGCCGGAGCTGTTTACGGGCACAGCACACCGCGAGCGGAGAGTCCGAGGAGGAAGATTTGTGAAGCCTGGAGGTTTCGGGCGCTCAGAATTGGGTTTCGGGCGCCCAGAAATGCCCGTTTCTGCAGGGACACCAGGTTAGCAGCTTTTGAACCTGGGGCTTATTTTATCCTTTCAGCACCCTATAAATAGGGGGAGCATGACCTCAGTGAAGCCTTTTCATCCATTCTTCACAGTGAACCCTTAAATTGCATTTCCAACCCCCAAATCTACTCAAATTGCTTCAAGATCCACAACTCCAAGCTTGATAGGTGCTGATTCTGCAGTTCTTCAGCGACGACCTCCAGTGTTTTGGCTCGTACACGATGTAGGAAGGTCGGATCGCGGTGAAACTTGGTTGGCTGGATTCTAGACTTCCAGAGGAATCCATGAAGCCCTGAATTGCAGATTTTGGTTGAGGTTAGCTTGGTCGAACTGAGATTTTTCTGGAATACTATTGACATTGAGCTGAAAATGAGATTTTTGAGCTTTTCTTGATGCTATCTTTGTAGGCAGTGGGATTTTGGACTTGAGACACATTCTCCATTATTATTCACTGGATTTGAGACCTTCCTCACCTGATTTGGAGGTAATTGGGTGAGTTTTGACATTACGATAGGGATTAAATTAAGCTTTAGTGCTGAAATTGTGATAATTGATGGAATTCAATGTGTAGAGCTTGGAGATAGCTTGATTACTGGTCTTGGAGGATTTCGGTTGATCTAGCAGGGATTAGCATTGGTTCGGGACCTTCTTTACTGACAGGTTTAGTAATTAAGGTGGGTGTATCATCGATTTTTACTTCTAAGTACATGTTAGTCGACGTGTATGATTTGCGGCTATTGTTATCTTGTTGTAGCTCAAATTCATCGATGAGTATGATATAAAAATCTGAATTTGGAGCATGCTTAGTAATTAGATAAATTATACATGTCGGACTTGGAACTTGACTTAGGAGAGAACCAGTGTTTTGACCCGTCATATGCTTCTACTACCTGATTTAGCTCTAAGAGCCGTGGTTTGATTGTATCACCGCTGTTTCAGCGCGGTGGATACCCGGGATAGTTTAGAATGCATTTACGCTCGTGCTGGGACGCCGAGCTTATTTTTACAGCAGAGTCTAGACTGTTTCCGGTTGTCGGGTGCCGTTGGGGTGGACGGTGGACCCAGATCCCTGTTTTTTGATATCAGATTGTGCCGAGAGCACGTGGGTTCGGTTTCTAGACCTGTTTTGACCATAGTTATTTATCTTTGGCTGGTTAGAGCCTGATTGAGCTTGACAGAGATACGCTTGCATACTCGATTGTGTAGCGCCCACGAGTGCCACTCCGGAGTTCGGCTTAGTGCTTTTGCGTTGTTGCCGTTCGTGCAGGTTGGACTTGCTCTCCACAGACTTGTTAGTGTGGAGGTAGCTGGTTAGTTGCAACCTGGCGGGACGTGTGTGTTCATAGTCCCAGGGACGGGTATGATTACAGTTCCTATTCGAGATTTGGTCTAAGTTTGCACTGTTCTACAGTTGGTTAGATTATAGCCTGATAGTATAGAGGCAGATAGCCGTAGATATGTTCCAGCTTTCCTTACTATTTCTTGCTTACCCCTGTAGACTTATTGGGTGGACCGATGAGTTCAGGGCGGTACCCATTGAGGACTACTTCTTTTTGTAGTAGTTCTCGCGCCCAGTTTGTTTCCACTGTTTTGCAGAGCCATCGTCTTCGGCTGCTGCTGTCGCTCATATTGATCGTGGCAAGGGCGTCGCGAGTTAGAGCCCTTCCAATCGAGTTGCTGAGCTAGTAGAGGGCCGCTGCAGGTAGTGTAGTGTTGGTTTATATATACAGATGTTGTACTCTCGCCAGTGCGAGTGCTTTTGTATCTTGGATCTTATGTATATATAGAACCACAGTTTATATATGCATGTTTTATTCTTCTCTCCTAGCTGCTCTATACTACTGTCTGTAGTATTGTATGATTATAGGTACTTTTACTTTCGCTTCGTATACAGAGAAAATACCAATGTATAAGGCGGGTCTGTTAGCGAGCCCGGGGAAACGAGTAATCCGGGGCGTGACAGATTAAGTTGGTATCAGAGCTTAGCTGTAGGTCGTTGGGATCTAGGAACCCTAAGTCTGGCAAACCTTAGGAAGGCAAGACGTGAGAGGGGTGATTTATCACGAAAGTCAATAATTCGTTATTCTAACTCCTCCTAGAGTGGAGTGAGTGATTGGAGGAGTTCCTGTTTTGGTCTGAGAAATTATGTTGGCTGCAGACGACATCATTTTGAGGAGAAACAAGAGCCGCCTTCTAGACTTTCGTTTGATTGGGTCGAGAGTGTTTTTATTGTATCTGACCTCTGTTTTGTTCTTTACAGCTATGTATCGTCGCCGAGGTTGACCGTCGCTCAGAGATCGTGCCGCACCGCCTGAGATGCCCGAGCAGGTAGAGCCGAGTGCACCACCTGAGGCGAGTGCACCCCCTGCTGTGGAGCATAGGGCCCGACCCGAGGTGGGTGTACCTCCTGATTTGAGTCCGCAGATAACCGCCCTGACTGAGGTGATGAGGCAGCAGGGGGAGTTGCTACAGAGGATGTGCGAGAGGTTAGCTCCGTCACTGAGTACAGTACCAAGAGCACCTGAGCAGGCCGTTTCACCTTCGACTACTCCAGTGACCGCACCAGCCGCAGCTATGCTCCCACCAGTGGAGCTCCCTACAGTGCCAGTTGCGCCCGCTAGGGGATCAGTACAGTTGATTGAGGCCGAGTAGGAGCGAATGACTGAGCGGTTGGCTCATTTTCGCCATTTTGATCCACCAACCTTCGACGACGGTTGCATTGAGGCCTGGGTTGTTGAGGGCTGGGTCAGTGCGATGGAGAAGCTGTTCGAGGATCTATTCGTGCCTGAGAGGGAGCAGGTGTCTTTGGGAGTACACTGCTTAACTGGCGATGCTCACGCCTGGTGGAGGAGAGTGAGGCGAGGCTATGGATTAGTGGCGTTGCAGCTGAAGTGGGACGAGTTCTGTGGAATGCTGTTCGGGATGTATTTTCCCAACAGCATGAAACAGAAGCTCGAGGAGGATCTGAAGAGGATTCAACAGGGCGAGCGTACAGTCCAGGAGTAAATTTGGGAGTTCACTCGACTCCTGAACTGTGTACCGTTCGTGGCCAGGGATGAGGCGCATAGAGTCTATCTATTCGAGTAGGGATTGAGACCCGAGATCTTTCGATTGGTGCAGGCGCAGAGGTTGAGGACCTTGGACGCGTCGATGGAGCATGCTCTTTGGGTAGAGAGAGGTGATGCCTCCATTTGGGAGAGGACTCAGGCCATGTGGCAGAGTCAGGACAGAAAGCGTCCCTTTTTAGATAATGCTGGACAATCGAGCAGCAGTCGTCCGTGGAGACCACCACGATCACGCTCTCAGGGTCGTGGGTTTTCGGGGCGTCAGTGTTCCAGAGGATCCTGTCAACAGGGACAGACCGAGAGGACACCGCAGTGTGTGATTTGCGGGGGACCACATTGGCCCCGACAGTGCGAGCAGAGAGAAGGCCGTTGCTACACTTGCGGTCAACCCGGGCATATGAGGTCAGCTTGTCCTCGTGCAGCATCACCAGCACCATCCATTGCATCAGCGCAGCCGGCATCCCAGCAGTCCTTTGGAGCAGCACCGAGTTTCCGCCAGGAGGACATATCGTTTGTGCCGCGTCAGGCTGAGCGGCGACAACGGGCTCCGAGTGGCAGAGTTTACGCAGCTCAAGTGGAGGATTCTTTAGCAGCCGACCGAGTGGTGGCAGGTATCATTTTGATTTCAGGCATTCGTACTCGTACTCTTTTTGATACTCGTGACTCGCATTCTTTTGTTAGCCGAGCATTTGCATTGTTGCATGGTCTAGAGTTAGGGTCTTTGTCAGAGACACGAGAGGTGGAGATCCCCGACCATGTTTTACAGGTTGCAGAGTGTTGTTGGTCATGTTAGGTGCAGTTAGATTCTTAGATCATGCCCGCAGACCTGTTGGTGTTAGGGCAGCTGCAGGACTTTGATGTAGTGCTAGGTATGGATTGGCTGGCGCGGTACTATGCTACTATCGACTGTGGAGAGATAACTGTGACGTTCCGCGAGCCAGGCAAGGAGAAGTTCACTTTCAGAGGCTGCAGGAGTACTTTGTTTGCCACTTGGATATCTTCGGCGAGGGCTCGACAACTGATGAGTAAAGGATGCGTTGCTTTTCTGGCGACTGTGACAGAGGTGCCTACGGCGGCGCCGGGACTCGAGGATATCCCTATAGTCCGCGAGTTTCCGGACGTGTTTTCCCCGGAGTTGACGACGATGCCACCGGAGAGGGAGATAGAGTTTGTGATTGATGTAGTTCCTGGAACTGCACCAATCTCAAAGGCACCTTACAGGATGGCACCGGCAGAGCTGAGAAAGCTAAAGGCGCAGCTTCAGGATTTGATGGATAAGGGGTTTGTGAGACCCAGTGTGTCGCCTTGGGGAGCGCCGGTATTGTTTGTAAAGAAGAAGGATAGTTCGCTCAGGTTGTGTGTAGATTATCAGGAGCTAAATAAGGTGACCATCAAGAATAAGTATTCTTTGCCGCGCATTGATGATCTGTTTAATCAGCTGTAAGGATCTTATGTCTTCTCAAAGATTGACCTCCAGTCAGGTTACCACCAGTTGAGGGTGAGGGCCGAGGAAGTTTCCAAGACGGCTTTTCGGACTCGGTACGGGCATTATGAGTTTACGGTGATGCCGTTTGGATTGACGAATGCCTCTGCCGCATTCATGGATTTGATGAACAGAGTGTTCAAGCCGTTCATGGATAGGTTTGTGGTAGTCTTCATTGATGATATTCTGATATACTCCCGGAGCGATGCCGAGCATGAGAAGCACTTGAGGTCTGTGCTATAGCTTCTGCGAGTGAAGAAGTTGTATGCCAAGTTAAAGAAGTGCAAGTTCTGGTTGCGGGAGGTTACTTTCTTGGGCCACGTGATATCTGCGGTTGGAGTGGCAGTGGACCCGAAGAAGATTGATGCTATTTGGGATTGGCCGAGACCGACGACGGTGACAGAGGTGAGGAGTTTCCTTGGGCTTGCTGGTTATTATCGTCGGTTTGTGGAAGGCTTTGCGAAGCTTTCCACACCACTCACTCGACTGACTCGTAAAGGAATTAAATTCATTTGGAGTGAGGACTGTCAGAGGAGCTTTGATGAGTTGAGACAGAGGTTGACGTCACTTCCTATCCTTGTCCTTCTTGTGATGGGGGAAGGATTTGTGATCTACAGTGATGCATCGCACAGCGGGTTGGGCTGTGTAATGATGCAGCATGGTAGGGTAATTGCTTATACTTTACGGCAGTTAAAGGATTACGAGAACAATTACCCTACCCATGACTTAGAGCTTGCCGCGATAGTCTTTGCTTTAAAGTTGTGGCAGCATTACTTGTATGGCGAGCACTGCGAGGTTTTCACCGATCATAAAAGTCTCAAGTATCTGTTCACCCAGAGGGAGTTGAACCTGAGGCAGCGCCGGTGGTTGGAGTTATTGAAGGACTATGACATTAATATTCAGTATCAAATGTGGTGGCAGATGCGTTGAGCAGGAGGGCAGTGCAGAGCTTGAACATGTCGGTCACTCAGCAGGGGCCGTTACTCAAGGAGCTGCAGCGGCTTAGGCTCAAGATAGTGTCCCCTGGATCTACTGCGAGACTGATGTCTGTGGTTTTGCAGCCCACTCTGTTGGATAGGATCCGACAGAAACAGAGTGGAGATCCACACTTGTCGAGGATTCGAGAGCGGTCTGAGAGGGGACATACTGAGGGCTTTGTTGTGGACAGTTCGGGAGTACTGCGGTACAGGGACCGACTGTGTGTACCTATAGATTCAGAGATCCGAGAGGACATTTTGAGAGAGGCTCACTGTTCACCTTATACGGTTCACCCTGGTGGAACCAAGATGTATAAGGACTTAAAGGCCCAGTTTTGGTGGAATGGAATGAAGAGGGACATTGACAGATTTGTGGCTCAGTGTCTGACTTGTCAACAGGTAAAGGCTGAGCATCAGGTACCTGCTGGCAATTTTCAGAGTCTGTCAGTGCCCGAGTGGAAATGGGAGCAGATCACGATGGACTTTGTCGTGGGGTTGCCTAGAGCTCAGGGTGGTTTCGATGCTATTTGGGTGATAGTGGACAGACTGACTAAGTCTGCTCACTTCCTACCAGTTCAGACCACATGGTCCAGGGAGATGCTCGCTCAACTATATCTAGATGAGATAGTGAGGTTGCATGGTGTGCCCACTTCGATAGTATCAGATCGAAACCTGAGGTTCGTCTCGTACTTTTGGAGGAGTCTTCATATGGCCTTGGGCACTCAATTGCAATTCAGCACAGCGTTTCACCCACAGACAGATGGTCAGTCAGAGCGGACCATTCAGACTCTTGAGGACATGCTGAGGGCATGTGTCCTGTACTTTGGAGGAGGGTGGTATCGACATTTGAGAGTTGCTGAGATTGCGTACAACAACAGCTATCAAGCGAGCATCCAGATGGCTCCGTTTGAGGCGTTGTATGGACGCAGATGTCGATCCCCTTTGTTTTGGAGCGATGTGGGTGAGAGAAAAACGCTTGGGCCTGAGATTCTAATTGAGGCTGAGGAAAAGGTGAAAGTGGTGCGACGGCACATTTTAGCAGGCCAGAGTCGGCGGAGGAGCTGTGCTGATACCCGGAGATGAGACTTGGAGTTTCAGGTGGGAGATCATGTGTTTCTTAAAGTCTCTCGTCTAGAGGAATTTGCAGATTTGGAGTACGTGGAAAGCTCAGTCCACGTTTTATAGGCCCTTTTGAGGTATTGGAGCGAGTCGGGCCAGTTCCTTATAGGATTGCTCTATCTCCACGACTAGCCGGCATCCACGATGTTTTCCACGTCTCGGCCTTGAGGAGATATGTGTTCGACCCCTTCCACGTGATAGACTTCACTCCGCTAGAGATTTGCAAGGACTTGAGATACGAGGAGCGACCGGTGTGGATTTTGGCTCGTGAGTCAAGGGAATTGCGCAACCGGGTCATACCCTTTGTAAAGGTGCAGTGGAGTAATCACGAGGAGCGGGAGGCGACTTGGGATCCAGAGACGGTGATGAGAGAGTCCTACCCCTACTTTTTTGAGGCTCAGGATTGAGGTATGTTTCAGTTTCGCGGACGAAATATTTTGTAATAGGGGAGGATGTAGTGTTTCTGAGCTTTGGATAGGATTGGCTTCAGTATTAGTGATTGGTCGACACATCTGGAGAGTGTCGGACTGAGTCGGAGTCGTTTCTGTACGAATTGGATGCAGAAATGAACTCAGCGCATTCAATTAAGCAAAACTAGAGTTTTGCCAGATTCGGGCGCCCAGAATATGGTTTAGGTCGCCCAGAACTGAGTGCTGAATTTAACTGAAACTGGAAGCCAATTCGGATCCTATGTTCCGGGCGCCCAGAAGTGAGTCCGGAAATTTTACATCGTGAATATCGTTTGTATTGACACGTGGCGGGTGGTAGGTGAGGTCCGTCGGAGCCGTTTATGGGCGCAGCACACCGCGAGCGGAGAGTCCGAGGAGAAAGATTTGTGCAGCTTGGAGGTTTCGGGCGCCCAGAATTAGGTTTCGGGCGCCCAGAAATGCCCGTTTCTGCAGGGACACTATGTTAGCAGCTTTTGAACCTGGGGCTTATTTTATCCTTCCAGCATCCTATAAATAGGGGGAGCTTGACCTCAGTGAAGCTTTTTCGTCCATTTTTCATAGTGAACCCTTAAATTGCATTTTCAACCCCCAAATCTACTCAAATTGCTTCAAGATCCACAACTCCAAGCTTGAAAGGTGCTGATTCTGTAGTTCTTCAGCGATGACCTCCAGTATTTTGGCTCGTACGCGACGTAGGAAGGTCGGATCGTGGTGAAACTTAGTTTGCTGGATTCTAGACTTCCAGAGAAATCCATGAAGCCCTGAATTGCAGATTTTGGTTGAGGTTAGCTTGGTCGAACTGAGGTTTTTCTGGACTACTATTGACATTGAGCTGAAAATGAGATTTTTGAGCTTTTCTTGATGCTATCTTTGTAGGCAGTGGGATTTTGGACCTGAGACACATTCTCCATTATTATTCACTGGATTTGAGACCTTCCTTACCTGATTTGGAGGTAATTAGGTGAGTTTTGACATTACGATAGGGATTAAATTAAGCTTTAGTGCTGAATTATGATAATTGATGGAATTCAATGTGTAGAGCTTGGAGATAGCTTGATTACTGGTCTTGGAGGATTTCGGTTGATCCAGCAGGGATTAGCATTGGTTTGGGGCCTTCTTTGCTGCCAGGTTTAGCAATTAAGGTGGGTGTATCATCGATTTTTACTTCTAAGTACATGTTAGTCGACGTGTATGATTTGCGGCTATTGTTATCTTGTTGTAGCTCAAATTCATCGATGAGTATGATATAAAAATCTGAATTTGGAGCATGCTTAATAATTAGATAAATTATACATGTCGGATTTGGAACTTGACTTAAGAGAAAACCAGCGTTTTGACCCGTCATATACTTCTACTACCTGATTTAGCTCTAGGAGCCGTGGTTTGATTGTATCACCGCTGTTTCAGCGCGGTGGATATCCGAGGTAGTTTAGAATGCATTTACGCTCGTGCTGGGACGCCGAGCTTATTTTTACAGTAGAGTCTAGGCTGTTTCGGGTTGTCAGGTGACGTTGGGGTGGATGGTGGACCCAGATTCCTATTTTTGGTATCAGATTGTGCCGAGAGCACGTGGGTTCGGTTTCTAGACCTGTTTTGACCCTAGTTATTTATCTTTGGCTGGTTAGAGCCTGATTGAGCTCGACAGAGATACGCTTGCATACTCGGTTGGGTAGCGTCCACGAGTGCTACTCCGGAGTTGGGCTTAGTGCTTTTGCGTTGGTGCCGTTTGTGCAGGTTGGACTTGCTATCCACGGGCTTGTTAGCGTGGAGGTAGCTGGTTAGTTGCAACCTGGCGGGACGGGTGTGTTTACAGTCCTAGGGACGGGTATGATTATAGTTCCTATTCGAGATTTGGTCTGAGTTGACACTGTTCTACAGTTGGTTAGATTAGAGCCTGATAGTATAGAGGCAGATAGCCGTAGATATGTTCCAGCTTTCCTTACTATTTCTTGCTTACCCCTATAGACTTAGTGGGTGGACCGATGAGTTGAGGGCGGTACTCACTGAGGACTACTTCTTTTTGTAGTAGTTCTCGCGGCCAGTTTGTTTCCACTGTTTTGTAGAGCCATCGTTTTCGGCTGCTGCTGTCGCTGATATTGATCGTGGCAAGGGCGTCGCGAGTTAGAGCCCTTCCAGTCGAGTTGCTGAGCTAGTGGAGGACCGCTGCAGGTAGTGTAGTGTTGGTTTATACATATAGATATTGTACTCTCGCCAGTGCGAGTGCTTTTGTATCTTGGATCTTATGTATGTATAGAACCACAGTTTATATATGCATGTTTTATTCTTCTCTCCTAGCTGCTTTATACTACTGTCTGTAGTATTGTATGATTATAGATACTTTTACTTTCGCTTCGTATACAGAGGAAATACCTATATATACGGCGGGTCTGTTAGCGAGCCCAGGGAAATGAGTAATCCAGGGCGTGACTGTAGTCTCCTTGCTTTGGGCAACTCACGCAGTCCACCAGTAAGCGTGCTCATTCGTGGACCACGCGAGGATTCCATGAGTGCACTTGTACACCACGTTTTTATTTATTTATTTATTTATTTTTATTTCCAAGTATGAGTTTTCATTTTCTACTAGGGGACGTTAGGAACGGTGTAAAAAACATCGAAAACTATTTTTTAGCTAAAAAACGATTTTCAACCTGTTTGGTTTCACGTAAAATTTTTTCATATAAAATATTTTTTTGCAGATAACAAGAAAAGAGAACTTTTCATTTTTTGCCTGAAATGAGCGGAAAACAAAATGTGTGGGCGGAAAATGAAAAGTGGCACTGCAAAAAAAAAAAAAAAAAGGTCCTTGAGTCATGCACCTAGCGTGTGATCCGCGAGTTGTCAGAAAAAATCGTAGACCGCGTGACAGGTCCAACCGTGGACTTCTCTTAATCTATCTGTACACACACACCCTAGCAAAGTGTACGTGCAATACACGTCGCATATTTGAAAAAAATAGCAAAAGCATTTACTAACATGTACAATACAATACATGATATGGGCATAGAAGAGCATAGAGTAATTAACTTCTGCCTTAAAACTTACAACCATAGCTATCCAAAATATTACATAGTTCATGTTTATACAAAAAGGTACCCTCTAAACCAACTCATGAATTATCTAACTAACTCACGACATGTCACGCCTGGGCCCCAGCGGAAGCCTGCCCAGTGCGTGCTCAGACCCGCCATATGCCAAGAACATATAAGGCGTCTACAATAATCATAACGAGAAAACACAAGATAAAAGTAATGTCTAGTATGATATCAGAGCATGGAATATAAACTACTCCCTAAAGACAAGTATAGGAAAGTAAAATAGCTAAACAATAATAAACCACAAAATAATACATAAACCTGGAATTCACATAAGATAAAACTAAATACAAAATGGTGGTCTCTATACATCGGGTACAAAACATCTCTCTCCAACTACAACAAAATGAGAGATAACCACCTAGCAGAAACTCCCGGCTAAGTCTTGCTAGTCGCGACTCCCTTGCCGCGGTTCCTAGCTTCTCTCGGTGTGGATGGCTCTGTAAACAAAAACATCAACAAAATGAAAATGAGAACTATTAGTCAATAGTTCCCAGTGGGTAAGCTGCCGACATCAGCGAATTACACCACTAGGTCATCGAGGCATAAGTAGTAAATAAGCATTACTAGATAAGCAACATAAATATTGAGCAAGTAATACTTTACTAAGCTACTATGCCTCCATTTAGCATGATGTTTAGCATGTAACAAAGCTATTCTAATATGAATAAACATGTCCAACTAGTATGCACTATTTAGTAGTGATGGTGGCATTATACTTTTAAATTAATGTCATTGTTCAATTCAATTAGGACCAAGGTTTTAAGTGCCTGTCAGTACGGGCCGTATCCACCATGCCATACCGTGCCAACAAGATACCGGCACGATACAGACTCCATGCCGATGGCACAGCTCAAAACCCTCTATTCTTTAAATTAGTAAGTAATTTTCTCAATAAAGTTCAAAAGCTGTGATAAAAAGACATAATAAATAGTTAGAATATTTTGTTGCTAAAGAAAATAAATATTTCATGCTATTGTGTGTCGGCACACAAGAATTTTTTTGATCAGCACGCATCGGCACGGCTCGACACGCACCGTGCCATACCGTACCGGCAAGTTTTCGGCACAACCCCGGGCTATGGCACTTAAATCCTTGATTAGGACCTATACAAGTGTAGTCCGGCTTGCGCCGTGCCTAGTAATGAGCCTCCCCGACGGGTAGTCAACATTCCCCCTCTAGGAATGAGCCTCCCCCACGGCATCCCACTTTGGCGCCCAATCTTGCACGAGTGAGTATGTGTCGCGTAGGCCAACTCCGGAGTGCCGGCTTGTAGGGAGCGACCCTCACAAGCATGCGCGAATAAGCATAATGGCAAACAAGCATGATCATTCATATTAAGTACTCGGTCATCATGTCTAAAATATGGTACAAGTACTAGCGACCCAACGGTCGGTCTCTATGTCACATTGTAGAGGTTTAGTCGTTTACTAAGTCAAGTGTCATTCCATGACGTTCATGTTAACTATGTCAAGTATAAATCATTTGTCCATGAGCATGTAAAACTTGTCATTTCACTAATTATAATATGATTTCTAACATGGCATGAATGATATTTTTTCACATACAAGTTCCATATACAACTCTCACTCTACTGTATAGAAGTTATAATCTTGACATGTAACATGTATATCTTAAGCATTCAGAAATTCATATAGGCTACAACTAGTATGAATATGCATGATTTTTCATTTTACAATATAGAGAATGACATAGGAGGAGTTCACCCATTTCGGTGAGGTCAAACCCACCGGATACCCCTCGAAACTCTTTCGTTTGCGCGAACGGAGTTGTCCACTAGCCTCCTAACACCCTAACAAAAATTCTAAGAGGGTTAGGAGATTCGAACGAACACCCCACGAAATCCTTCAAAAATCATACCAAAAATAGGTAAAAAATACCTTAGATGAGAAAAAACTCTTTCAAACTCCCAAAGGAGGTTAGGATGCTTCAATTCCAATCTAAAAGGAAGTATTGGAACCAACAATTAAGCCTTAAAGACTTTACCAAGAGAAAACCCAAAATGAAACCCTAGTCTTCCAAAACTAGTTTAAACTCCAAAAATCTTTCCAAAATCACATCTCAAGGGAGCAATAATGCTACTAACCTCTTAGAGAGCTCCAAACTAAGCTAGGATGATGCTAGGGTTGGAGATATTTCCTTAACCAAGCTCTATTCCTCAAGTCCCAAGCTTCTCCAAGGTCCAAGCACACTCCTCCAAAGAAGAGGAGAGGAAAAGAGAGATCAAACCTCAAGAAACTTCAAATCAAAGAGGAAAAATCTAGAGAGAGAAAGAGAGGAGGCTTACCACACTCCTTCTCTGGTTCCAAGCACAAGGAACCCCTTATAGGGGTGTTGGGGTATATATAGAAATGTACAATCCCCAAAAAATCCCTCAAAAACAACCAAATTGCAGACTATACTGCGCACCGATACTCGAAGGGGAGTATCGGTACCTAGCAACCAACCCGCAAAACCCGAGCCTCTGTCAAGCGGGTTATTTATGGTGTACTGGTACCAGCTTGATACAGTACCGGTACTCGCCGACTCTGTACCGGTATTCAGCACCCCTCAGCTCAAATCCGAGAGCAGCCCTCTCGGTCACGTGTCGGGATACCGGTACCCCACTGTCGTACCGGTACTCAACATCCCAAAACCTATAGTTTGCAGATTTTGGTGCTAAGTACTCACACTCGCTTCACAAAACGCGAGTAATTAGTCGGTACACAGTCCACGACCCTCAAACGTGAATAGTACCAAATGCTATTCTGACACTGGAACCTTACAATTTGCCTATGTTGAGTGTGCTACAGGACACCTTTGCAGCAATCCTGCGCCCCATCACGACACCTTTGCAGCGATCCCGCGCCCCATCGACTATAGATGGCTTTGAAAAAGATGTCAACAATAATGGAGTAAGAACTTAAAATAAGTTCCCAGTGGGTACAATCACAAAAAAGTGACGCTCTACACTCACTCGGTCTAAAAAAAGTATTAGTATAAATGAATCTACTACTATTATAATTGATATACAAGAAAAGAAAATACAAATACTATGCTTCAAATAAATACAAGATGCCACAATATATTATATCATTGACTTATGTGTTTCTCCCTTATTATTTCTTATCTCTAACCAAATAGTTTGGTTCTTCTTACTAGACATCTCATGGAGAGTCGAAGGCAACTGCCATCCCTCTAATTGGTAGATACTTGGTGTCAAAGAAAATCGGCATACTTACGTACGGTAGGAAGTCGAAGGGAATCAACATTGTGACACCTTAACTTCCTAGGGGGTCACCCATCCTAGGACTACTCTTGTCCTAGCATGCTTAACTTTCTTAACCTCTTGGGCCTAGCCACCGCCCAAAATATTTAAGTCGAGTTAAGATTTTTAGCCTTATTATACCTTATATATAGAACTACTTGAGGTCTCACATTCTCCCGCCCTTAAGTCCTGACGTCCTCGTCAGGCTCAGAACCTCTTGGGCCTAGCCACCACCCAAAATGCTTAAGCCAGGTTAAGAGTTTTAACCCTATTATATCTTATATATAGGACTACCTAGGGTTTCATAGACATTTTTCGATATGGAGTAGGAAATTGAGGGAAATTGGCATCTCCCAATATGGAGTACGAAGTCAATGGGATGTCATGCCCCAGGCCACAGCGAAGCCCCTAACTGCACTAACAGATTATGCACGAGGATGCACTCTGCACATATGAAGTGACTACAACCAACCTGTCTCAAAGACAACTAACAGGAGTGCATATAGTATAAATATTCATCAGAGTCTGTGAACATCTATACTATATAACAATCATTGTATTAAAATTCATACGAATGTACAAGCCGTATATTCCGTTCCAAGCAGTATAGCAAAATAACTCCTAGAAACCTCATAGCACTGTTCTACTAATCTCTAAGATTGAATATTTGCAATGAATACATGTCACGCACCATGCCCCGCAACCGCCAATTTGGTCGGTTCGGGCTCGTGGACAGACCACCGAACGGACAAGGTTTCCCCTATCCGCCCAAGGCTTTACAATGTCATGTATATCTAGTTGCCTAGGTAAAACATAATTAACATACATGATTAGTGCAAGAATAAATCACAAGAGCAAGAGATAAATTTAGCTAAACTATTACATTCATTCACTTGTTTAATCATCCTTTTACAATTCACCAAAAGTATAACTTTAGTTTATACATCATGTCCTCACTACATGTTCTCTCCAAAATACAACATAGCCCTCACACAGTATGTACACAGTAAACTAATGCAAGGGAAGTCCGTTACCTAGGGCGCTATGCCCTTACCACGATCTTCGACTGCGTCGCTCCTGCTAAGCCCTGCAACAACATGGGATGAGAACTAACAAAAATTCCCAGTGGGTTCGGCCGTCGACTCTGCCGAATTTTTCACTAGGTCTAAGTAGGCATAAGTAGAGAGATATACATAGGGATAAGAAATGCTACATGCTACTATGCCTCAGCAACATGATATGAATGAAGTAACCACTATGCTCATGATGCATGCCATTCATATGCTTGTAACCCAATCACACTGGCTAATCCTAAGGTTAAGCCCAACTCACACTCAAATTCTATAGGTGAGGAGACTCTACGCTACACTCACCCGGGACCGTCTGCTGGGTAGGTACGTTAACCCAATCTGTGACGACTCCGGAGCCCACTGCTTGGGTGGATCGACCACCACCAAGCTAAAAACAGACTAATTGAGTATGATCCAATTCTTTAAGCTCGAGGATACCGTACCAACTAGGGATAACAACCACTAGGGGATCTACAAATCCCAATATCCATGTCATAAGTGTCATCTATACACTAGTTCCAAATGCCACCCTTTATGTCACTACATTGTTTAAGTTCACAATTGTTCTCGGCACTATAAGATTCCATATCAAGACCCAAATCCTCATGCGTCTGCTACTCATGTATCAAACTCATGATTTCTATTTCTACCAAGCAAGCATGTAAGGAAATGAAATACATTTAACCACATATCCTATAATGCATGACGTCAACATGTGTATACATATGCTTAATAATAGCAACATAGACATAAAAGGAAATCCGATTGTTTCAGATAGCATCCCCACCTTGGCTTGATGCTAAGAGGCGAGAAACCAAGTCTCGCGATTTTACGACACCGTCTTAGCTCGACCCAAGGGAAACGAATGGAAAATGGTGTTTTTCTTCAATGGTTTGTCGTAAGCTCGTAGGAACTCTGCTTCGAGTTGCCCACCACATCGATTTTACCTTTAATTAGGTTTACAAAGGGTCAATTTAACTATAAACCCTAATTCCACAAAAATCCTAATTCCAACCCTAGCTATGAATACCATGTGTTCATCATGAGATTCCTAGGGTTATCTAGGTTTCCATTCTTGCAAGAGACTCAAAACCAAGTGTTCTAGGGCATAATGTTAAGGATTTTATAGGTTGGCAAATTTCGTAAAGTTGTTTGGAGTCTTGAAGAGTTGATCGCAGAAGTTACTCAAATTGGAGAACGAAGACTCATTCGGAAAGCTCGACACCTAAGGTATGAAGAAAAGATCATTTGTGGTGAAGATACATAATTTGATTAAGTTCAGAAGGCTTAGATTGCTTTAAAATAATTTTTCTGAACTTTCATGTGTTCTGGGACTGATCCCTGAAGTGGAGAGACCGGTTCCCCTAAGGTCCTCACTGCGTGAGTTCTGATGCAACCGGTCCCCTGAGATGAGAGACCGGTTCCCGAACGCTGAGTTTTTGAACACGCAGAGAGGGACCGGTTCCTCACTTGAGAGACCGGTCTCTCACAGACCGGTCTCCTTGAGAAGACCGGTCTCTGAGGACGACACAGGTTTTTAAAAACGGCTTTTTGCAATCCTAGTCTACTTCTAAGTCTTCTAAACATATAAATAAGCTATGTGGGTCATCTAAAAATTAAGGCTTTGAATATTTACCAATTCTAAACCCTAGAAATTTATTTCTCTCCGTTTCAATGCTTAGATTTACATGATGAGTTTCTAGCAATCAACATCGGCTTGATTCTTCGTTGTTACTCAATAATTCTTACGAGAATCAAGTAGATGTTTGATAAAAGGTGAACTCCCATAGCTTATGGTTTTCAAAAGTTAAATCACCACAAATCTTCGATTCTACAAGCTCCGGAAGGAGGTTCGGC